>NC_135227.1:21255686-21260686 GCF_052324685.1 Brachyhypopomus gauderio
CACTACACTTTCAGAAGCCCAGTATTCATTATCATGTGGGTTTCCTGGTAATCATACTTACACACATTCTGCAAGCTACAAAGATTTGATTTCTACCTGCTCCACATTTGGTCAAATTCATTGTGTGCATCTATGTATGTGTGTGTGTGTGTGTGTGTGTGTGTTCATTTGCTCATACATAGAGGTAGCGTGCCCTCTGTAACCCTTGCAAGATAGTTTACATTCAGTATATTGCTTTATCCAGACTAACTCAGCTCGATTGTGTAATGATAGTGCGCTCTTTCTCTGTAGACGGAGACCTGGGAAACATTAACACTGCTGAGGAAGCCTTCATCTGCAGCATGGCCACGTCCTACAGCAGTACAACCCAGGAACCCAGGAACCCAGGGGTCCTGAGACACTTCACCACCAGCTGAGACACTTCACCACCAGGTGAGACGCTCTGGTCGGGCATCTCTGGTCCTTCAGTTTTCCCTCAGACCTGTGGCTTGGTGCATCACAGCAGCTTCTCAGTGAGGTGGAAGAGTGTCTACACCCATGAACACCACCAGCTGTCTGAACTCCATCAGCCTAACACTTATATCCCCATTCTTAGCATGTTCCACCATGCACCTGTGAAGTACCTCATAGCTGAACAGAGCTGAACTACCCCTAACAGAGCTGAACTACCCCATTAACAGAGCTGAACTACCCCATTAACAGCTGAACTACCCCATTAACAGAGCTAAATGTGCCATATTTTTGTCAATTGTGATTTTTTTCACCGCAATCGAAATTTGTCCTCCACTTTTAACCCATCTGTGCAGTTAGAACACACACACACACACTAGTGATTACTAGGGGGCTGTGGATCACACGTGCCCAGATCGGTGGGCAGCCCTAGCCCGGTGCCCGGGGAGCAGTTGGGGTTAGGTGCCTTGCTCAAGGGCACCTCAGTCATGGCATCAGGTCTGGGAATCGAACCCACGACCCTCCAGTCACCAGAGCAGTTCCCTACCACCAGGCCATGACTGCCCCAAGAGCTGAACTACCCCTCAACAGAAATAAACTATCCCTTAACAGAGGTGAACTACCCCCCAACAGGGCTGAACTACCCCTCAACACGCTGATTCACTTTTACACTCACACACTCACTCTCTCCTTCAGCATGGTGCCTCTGCTGTGATAAAGTGAGGAGTGGGGACTGACTAGGTTTCTTCCTAAGCCTGTAGGTCCTCCCCAGTATGGGGTTTAGCTAAAGCTTCTTTCCATTGCAGATAATGAGGAGGAGGAGGGAGGAGGAGGAAGAGACCCTGCACAGATTTAGCATCATCCCTGAGTGTCCCAACCCAGATCCTACTGCACCTTAGGAGAGGGAACGAAACAAGGTTTTCAACTTTTACCTGAATGCCGTTGTAACCATTTGAACAAATGTGTTGTGGAAGATGGCATGCACAAATTATTTTAGGAAGACAAAGAAAGGAAAAGCTGCTGGGAGAAGAATGGATGAGAGAGAGAGAGAGAGAGAGAGAGAGACAGAGAGACAGACAGACAGACAGGCTGTGTAGGATTATGTGTGGTGTTAATCCGTCTGGTGTGTGTAGGGTGAGGGTGGGTTATCCTCTGTGCTGAGAGGGTTAGCAGGCCAGGGGAGTGTAGAGTGCTAGCCCCTCCCCCTAACGAGCTACCTGCTAATGAGATAACGAGCTTATCCCAGTGCACCATGGAACATGCAACACAAGTGCTTCATAAATCTGAAGCTTAAATTTATTTTTATCTGTTATTTGTATTGATCTGTAACGTTTAGTAGCTTCCTGGAATCCAACACAGAGAAATGGTTTAATTTACCAGGCAGATGTTAAATAACTAAAGGAATGTGGCAGCGGGACATACTGAGGGACGCAGGACATATTGAGAGACGCAGGACATGCTGAGAGACGCAGGACATGCTGAGGGACGCAGGACATATTGAGAGACGCAGGACATGCTGAGAGACGCAGGACATGCTGAGGGACGCAGGACATGCTGAGGGACGCAGGACATACTGAGAGACGCAGGACATACTGAGAGACGCAGGACATACTGAGAGACGCAGGACATACTGGAAGATGCAGGACATACTGAGAGACGCAGGACATGCTGAGAAATGCAGGACATGCTGAGAAATGCAGGACATGCTGAGGGACGCAGGACATACTGAGGGACGCAGGACATACTGAGAGACGCAGGACATATTGAGAGACGCAGGACATATTGAGGGATGCCTGCTACTTTACTGCTCACACAATTATTCCCACTTCATTCAAATTCAAAGTTTCAGGAACACTTTTAGCATGAAAGGAAAACCTTTTGTGTTACTTTATTGGTTGACAGAGAGACGCTATAGACGCACAGACTGTAATTTTGTTCGTGATTTGGATTATATAGATTATGTGGGTGAAAGAGCAGAGTGTTAATAGTTGTGCGGTACAATAAAGGGAGGAGATTTTAGTAGTAATGCATGATTTCTCATTTTAATTAAGGCTCTCACTCATGTGAGACAAGCAAAGTGACAATTACGCTGAAACACGGACAGTCCGCTGCCTCTTCACCGCGTGTTCATCAGTGTCGTCAGCGGCTATGTGCATGTGTGTGAGATGGTTTCAAAAATAGCCAAATATAATGAAAAATGAAATATATGAATAACCCACCACTCTTTTCTCTGGAATGTTGCCTGGTTTGCATGTCAATTGTTGAACGTTGCTGATTGTACCTTTAACAGAAATGTTTTATAACCCATATCATAATTAGTTTGCCCCAGTTTGTATCTTAAGTGCTCAGGCCCGTTGACAGTCTTGCTGGGGCCCGGGACAAGAAAGATTCATGTACCCCCCACCCCCCCCCCACCCCCAGCGCGGGTTCGCGCAAAAATGACTTAATCGCAGTGGCTCCGCCCGTGCGCGAGGGCCTCGCGCGCTGTCGGTTCGCGAGGTCGTGCACCTCTCGAATTTTGTAACTTCGCGCGCGCCGCGCTTCAGCGCAACGAACAAAATCATGTTTGTAGAGTTCATACACCTTTATAAGGTGGAATTAAAGCACGTGTACATCACTTTAAAGGTCCATTTCAATATTTTCCAGCACGTTAAACTTAATTAAGTTAAATATTTATACATATACTCGAAATAATTCGAAATAATTCGCTTTTTATCACATTATTTAATGGTTGTTTATTTTCAAAACGCCCAATCTTAACGTCTTCACGAGAACTGTTCAGTCAGACAGCTATTTGTTGTGAAACGAAGTAGTTACAATTTCAAGCATTTTCAAGTACTTTACCCTAAATTCCAGCACTTTTCAAACCTGGAACACAATGCAACTTTAAAATTCGTCAGGTAAATGTTTTCCTTTCTTTTCTGCGCTCCAGATTTCTGTATTTACTTTAACTATCCACCACTGTATTTCCCGCTGTTGGGCGGATACCGGCCGGCTACAGTCGGTGCTGGATCAAACCATTTTCCAGTGGGAGGCGGGGATGTATGCACTTAATGGAAAATATGCAGATAGGTAAAAAACATATATATTTGAGCCATTGAGCTTATTATGAGTACATAATTTTATATTAATGAAAGATTTCAAGATTATTTAAAAATGATAGACTTTAAATAAAAAATAAATTGCTGGGCTCTTTGATGGGCCCCCCTGGCCCTAGGGCCCGGGACAACAGACCCGGTTGTCCCCCCCTGTCGACGGGGCTGTAAGTGCTACGCGTTTAAGGGCTCTAACTGAGAGTCTAAACCTTCCTGCCGTTATTGAAGCGTTTTACTGAGAGTCCACACAGTGAAATAAGGCGTTTAACTCTGGAGTAACTCTGGTACTCTGGAGTAACGTTACTGCGCACATATTCGGGTGCAACTGAACATTATACGGGATCTTCTGTAAATTCGTCACTCATTAATAAAGAAGGCCAATGCAAGAAATGAATGGAAACATTTATTTCAAGGTCTCTAATAGTTATTAATTGGTTCCAGATGCAAATTCTTAGTCTTCGGCTCCACCGACAGACCGGGGGCGGGGTGTCAGCTCATTAGCATACTGAACTATCTTAATGTGGAGATTTATTTTAATTTAATTTCCTACCCGCTCAAACTGCACGCGAGGCTTTTGTGCCAAAGTCCCGTTAACCTCCGCCTACTTAATATTCAGTTCGACGTGCCTCGGCGTAATGAATATTCATGAGCTACACGAGTCAGGGGGGGGGCGGCGCCCTCACTTCCCCCACAATGCGTCACGTCCTCTCCCGGAAGTTATGTTTGTTTACGCGAGCGGTGTACGGGTAGCGACGTGGCTCACGGGGGTCATGGCGCAGACGCACTTCAGCGTGTCCACCAAGGGCGTGTTGCCCACCCGAGACCGGGCTCTGCGGGGCAGGGCGGAGAGGACGGCCGTGGCAGGTAAAACAAGACCGCCGTACAACGACTCCTGTCCCGTCCGCTCACTTCCGCTGAACGTCCAGCCGCGCGACGCGTCCGGTGACGTCCCGTTCGCGCGCGCGCACACGCACGCGCACGCTGCTCCCCCGCCGCATATGCCAAAACGCACGAAAACATGTCGGTGTGTCCTGAAGACATTACACTACAATGATATTTATTGACGTGACATTTGGTATTTGACCCAAACCAACACGGTGTGTTCAGACTTTCACTGTTTAAGAACCACAAACTGCCCTGTTGCCCCGAACCCTCAACCTACTGGGCTCACAAACTGCCCCTGACTGTTTTAACAGGATAAACACATGTAGGACTGTCCAAAGGGCAACGAAGTGGTGGGAATACAGTTAATGAGCTTTTGATTATGAAAGGAGACATTATTAAAATTGGTCCAGACGTGTCAGACCGGATCGACCTGTGTTATTCTGTAGGTTTGTCTCCTTTTAAGGCGTACAGAAGCCATGCTGTGGACATGTTTGTCAGTTGGACATATGGTCTAGTGGACATATAAGGTCTAGTGGACATATAGGGTCTAGTGGACATATAGGGTCTAGT
>NC_135227.1:21265686-21270686 GCF_052324685.1 Brachyhypopomus gauderio
CTGGAGGTTCTTATTCCAGCATGGCACATGTGTCATAGTCAACACAACAACCCTAGAAACATTTAATCTGTCCACCTCAATGCCTTAACACCTTAACTCTGATCCTGTGTGTGTGTGTGTGTGTGTGTGTGTCTGGGATGGGGGGAGAGGTGGGTGGGGAAGAAAAGATACCAGTACACTCCACTCCAGCATAAACTTTTTTCTTTTTCTCCCTCTCTCTCTCACTCTCTCCCTATTCTCTCTCTCTCTCTCCCTATTATCTCTCTCTCCCTCTCTCCCTCTCTCTCTCCTCTCTCTCTCTCTCTCTCTCTCTCTCTCTCTCTCTCTAGTGAAACATGCGGTCACCGGGAGAACCACGGTGGAGCCTTTCCCAGAAGGAACGGAGATGATCATGTTTGGTGGGTTACAGCATACACAAACTGCACATGAAACCTACCCATAATGCAACAGGGCTTTGTCTGGCTACACTGCATGTCTTGCATCACTCTCCATAAGGTCCTGATGCAGGACAGGACACTTTCTCCACATGTCTTGCCTTAATGTCCTGTCCTAGAGTAGCACTGACCTGCGACAGCACCTCTATGATCGTTGGTGTTTTCACCATGACCTCATTTCCTCTCTTTTCCCATAAAGTCGCCTGATTGACCCCTCTTCTGAGGTCAAGGGTCGCCTGATTGACCCCTCTTCTGAGGTCAAGGGTGTGGTGCTAATGCTAAGTGAAACTCGCATGTGTTTCACAATGGCATGAACTACAGGAAGACTCAGAATTATGGGGGTCTGTGGTGGTGTGACCCTCATAATAAAGACATTGGACTATCCAAAAGAGGTAAAAAACAACAGTTTGCAGGGGTCTGTCCCAAATGATGAAGTGTTTAGTGAGAACTTCAGATAGCGTAAATGTGTGTACCACCAGCAAACAGAGGCTGTGACTGATGTGGAGACATCCTACCAATGTCTGGAAAGGGCGGGGACTGAGAAACAGCACAGAGACACTAATCTCTCAGTACAAGATGAATAGAGGCTGGGACACACCACACCAGGCAGGACCTCAGACTCTGCAGAGATGCGCTTGAGACAATCCAGCACGTAGCAGGGTGCTAGACACTAGTGGACATAGCAGACCTGGCGCACCATAACCACGTGGCTGATATAGTGTACACAAACATCTGAGCTCAGTTTGGGCTGGAAGTTCTGTGGTCAACATCCTCGAAAGTGGAGAATGACAGAGCTAAGATCCTGTGGGGCTTTCAGATACAGACTGACAAAAATGGTGATGGACAAACAGCAGGAGAGGATGTAGATGTAGCAACATCAGGACCACGAGAAGCTCAAGAGCTGGTGAAGACATCAGTGGTTCTCATAGTGATCAGAGCACTAGGTGCTGTGACACTTAAACTGTAAGAATGGCTCTAGCAGATTCCAGGAACATCAAAGATCTCCAGATCTCTAGATCCAGTCCTGGTACTACAGGACATTCAAGCGCCCGGATGTCTGGTAGAGGAACCGAGCTTGAAGAATGAATGCCCAGAGTAGGGGGAGTGGGGAACTGTGTTGGGGAGACAGTTCCTGATGGCGAATCCCAAACTAGCACCGCGTGAGGGCCGTGGGTCTTACGGCTGCTGCCGTGTCTGTGCAGGAATGGGCTGCTTCTGGGGTGCAGAGAGACGTTTGTGGAATGTTCCTGGGGTGTTCTCGACCCAGGTGGGCTACGCTGGAGGATTCACACCCAACCCCACCTACCAGGAAGTGTGTTCAGGTAAGTTAACTCTTATCAGTTAACACGCTGATAAGGACAACTGCCTCAGTACTGGGCTGTTCTCAGGTCAGTTTGGGGGGGTGACGGTGGATACGAGGACATTTATCAAACTCAGGATATACATATAATATATACATATATACATATAATATATACATATAATATATACATATAATATATACATATATACATATAATAATATACATATAATATATACATATATACATATAATATATACATATATACATATATACATATAATATATACATATAATATATACATATATACATATAATATATATATATAATATATACATATAATATATACATATATACATATAATATATACATATATACATATACATATATACATATAATATATACATATAATATATACATATATACATATAATATATACATATAATATATACATATAATATATACATATATACATATAATATA
The DNA here is from genome assembly GCF_052324685.1 of Brachyhypopomus gauderio. Lineage (NCBI taxonomy): Eukaryota > Metazoa > Chordata > Actinopteri > Gymnotiformes > Hypopomidae > Brachyhypopomus > Brachyhypopomus gauderio. The sequence continues at coordinate 21,267,904 of NC_135227.1, forward strand.
TACATATACATATATACATATAATATATACATATAATATATACATATATACATATAATATATACATATAATATATACATATATACATATAATATATACATATATACATATAATATATACATATAATATATACATATATACATATAATATATACATATATACATATACATATATACATATAATATATACATATAATATATACATATATACATATAATATATACATATAATATATACATATAATATATACATATACATATATACATATAATATATACATATAATATATACATATATACATATAATATATACATATATACATATACATATATACATATAATATATACATATAATATATACATATATACATATAATATATACATATAATATATACATATAGTATATACATATACATATATACATATAATATATACATATAATATATACATATATACATATAATATATACATATAATATATACATATATACATATAATATATACATATAATATATACATATAGTATATACATATACATATATACATATAATATATACATATAATATATACATATATACATATAATATATACATATAATATATACATATATACATATAATATATACATATAATATATACATATAATATATACATATAATATAATATATACATATAATATATACATATAATATATACATATATACATATAATATATACATATAATATATACATATAATATATACGTATAATATATACATATAATATATACGTATAATATATACGTATAATATATACGTATAATATATACATATAATATATACGTATAATATATACATATAATATATACATATAATATATACGTATAATATATACATATATATGTATAATATATACGTATAATATATACGTATAATATATACATATATATACATATAATATATACATATATACATATAATATATACATATAATATATACATATAATATATACATATATACATATAATATATACATATAATATATACATATATACATATAATATATACATATAATATATACGTATAATATATACGTATAATATATACATATAACGCATGTAGATGGTGGGGCAGTCATGGCCTGGTGGTAGGGAACTGGTCTTGTGACCGGAGGGTCGTGGGTTTGATTCCCAGACCTGAGGCCATGACTGAGGTGCCCTTGAGTAAGGCACCTAACCCCAACTGCTCCCCGGGCGCTGGGCTAGGGCTGCCCACCGCTCTGGGCATGTGTGCACCACAGCCCCCTAGTAATCACTAGTGTGTGTGTGTGTGTGTGTGTGTGTGTTTTCTAACTGCACAGATGGGTTAAAAGCAAAGGACAAATTTCGATTGCGGTAAAAAAAATCACAATTGACAAATATGGCACATTTAGATATACTGCCCACTAGGGGTGACCTGCAATAGTCGCTTATTCGACTATAGTCAACTATACGGGATCCTGTTTAAGGTGCTCTAGATTTTAAAAAACCAGATTCAACTATTAGTTGATTAAAGGGAAAATCTGACTGAATTTGACTATTCAACTAAGGATTTTCATACACCTCTACTGCCCACTGCATGTTTACACTGACACTTGTTGCCAATCTTATACTGCGTTATTGCACAATGTCCTCTTTCTGTACCTGACTAGAACATTAACATAACTCTGGCTCTAGATTGTTAACATAACTCTGACTAGAACATTAACATAACTGACTAGAACGTTAACATAACTCTGGCTCTAGATTGTTAACATAACTCTGACTAGAACATTAACATAACTCTGCCTAGAACATTAACATAACTGACTAGAACATTAACATAACTCTGCCTAGAACATTAACATAACTCTGCCTAGAACATTAACATAACTCTGGGTCTAGAACGTTAACATAACTCTGGCTCTAGAACATTAACATAACTCTGCCTAGAACATTAAAATAACTGACTAGAACATTAACATAACTCTGCCTAGAACATTAACATAACTGACTAGAACATTAACATAACTCTGGCTCTAGAACGTTAACATAACTCTGACTAGAACATTAACATAACTGACTAGAACATTAACATAACTCTGGCTCTAGAACGTTAACATAACTCTGACTAGAACATTAACATAACTGACTAGAACATTAACATAACTCTGCCTAGAACATTAACATAACTGACTAGAACGTTAACATAACTCTGGCTCTAGATTGTTAACATAACTCTGACTAGAACATTAACATAACTCTGCCTAGAACATTAACATAACTGACTAGAACATTAACATAACTCTGCCTAGAACATTAACATAACTCTGCCTAGAACATTAACATAACTCTGGGTCTAGAACGTTAACATAACTCTGGCTCTAGAACATTAACATAACTCTGGCTAGAACATTAACATAACTCTGGCTCTAGATTGTTAACATAACTGACTAGAACATTAACATAACTCTGCCTAGAACATTAAAATAACTGACTAGAACATTAACATAACTCTGCCTAGAACATTAACATAACTGACTAGAACATTAACATAACTCTGGCTCTAGAACGTTAACATAACTCTGACTAGAACATTAACATAACTGACTAGAACATTAACATAACTCTGCCTAGAACATTAAAATAACTGACTAGAACATTAACATAACTCTGCCTAGAACATTAACATAACTGACTAGAACATTAACATAACTCTGCCTAGAACATTAACATAACTGACTAGAACATTAACATAACTCTGGCTCTAGAACGTTAACATAACTCTGGCTCTA
>NC_135227.1:21275686-21278186 GCF_052324685.1 Brachyhypopomus gauderio
CACACACACTTAACCCTAACCACACACATCCACACACACCCTAACCACACACACACACACACACACACACACACTAACCACACACACACACACACACACACACTACACACACACACACACACTAACCACACACACACACACTAACCACACACACACACACACACATACACACACACTAACCACACACACACCCTAACCACACACATGCACACACACCCTAACCACACTTACACACACACAACCACACACACACACACACACTTAACCCTAACCACACACATCCACACACACCCTAACCACACACGCACGCACACACACACACACACACACATGTATACATTTAGTACATTTACCTCTGCAATCCAGTTGTTTTAGGAGATGAGACGTGTTGTCTCTGTGAGGTTGGTCTCTGTGAGGATGTCTCTGTGGGGTTGTCTTTGTGAGGGTGTCTCTGTGAGGTTGTCTCTTTGAGGGTGTCTCTGTGGGGGTGTCTCTGTGAGGGTGTCTCTGTGAGGGTGTCTCTGTGAGGGTGTCTCTGTGAGGTTGTCTCTATGGGGTTGTCTCTGTGAGGTTGTCTCTGTGAGGTTGTCTCTGTGAGGATGTCTCTGTGGGGATGTCTCTGTGAGGTTGTCTCTGTGAGAATGTCTCTGTTCAGGGTGTCTCTGTCAGGGTGTCTCTGTCAAGGTGTCTCTGTCAGGGTGTCTCTGTGAGAATGTCTCTGTCAGGGTGTCTCTGTGGGGATGTCTCTGTGAGAATGTCTCTGTCAGGATGTCTCTGTGGGGATGTCTCTGTCAGGGTGTCTCTGTGGGGATGTTTCTGTGAGAATGTCTCTGTCAGGGTGTCTGTGGGGATGTCTCTGTGAGGTTGTCTCTGTGAGGATGTCTCTGTGGGGATGTCTCTGTGAGAATGTCTCTGTCAGGGTGTCTCTGTCAGGTTGTTTCTGTGAGGTTGTCTCTGTCAGGGTGTCTCTGTGAGGTTGTCTCTGTGAGGGTGTCTCTGTGAGGTTGTCTCTGTGAGGTTGTCTCTGTGGGGTTGTCTCTGTGGGGTTGTCTCTGTGAGGGTGTCTCTGTGGGGTTGTCTCTGTGAGGGTGTCTCTGTGAGGGTGTCTTTGAGGTTGTCTCTGTGAGGATGTCTCTGTGGGGATGTCTCTGTGAGAATGTCTCTGTCAGGGTGTCTCTGTGGGGATGTCTCTGTGAGGTTGTCTCTGTGACAATGTCTCTGTCAGGATGTCTCTGTGGGGATGTCTCTGTGAGAATGTCTCTGTGGGGATGTTTCTGTGAGAATGTCTCTGTCAGGGTGTCTCTGTGGGGATGTCTCTGTGAGGTTGTCTCTGTGAGAATGTCTCTGTCAGGGTGTCTCTGTGAGGTTGTTTCTGTGAGGTTGTCTCTGTGAGGTTGTCTCTGTGAGAATGTCTCTGTCAGGGTGTCTCTGTGAGGTTGTCTCTGTGAGGGTGTCTCTGTGGGGTTGTCTCTGTGAGGTTGTCTCTGTGGGGTTGTCTCTGTGAGGTTGTCTCTGTGGGGTTGTCTCTGTGAGGTTGTCTCTGTGGGGTTGTCTCTGTGGGGTTGTCTCTGTGAGGATGTCTCTGTGAGGATGTCTCTGTGGGACACGCTGATGGTCTGTCTGTCTAGCGCAGGCTAACACATCCATGCTGTTTGAGTGTGGCGGTAATGTGTTGCCATGGTATCCCTGAGGTCATCAGTTATGCTCTGTAGGGTTCGTGTGTGACAGGCTGGGGGCGGGGTGGGTGTTGCTGTAGCGACAAGCCTGCCTTATGGCCTTGACGTTGGGAGGGTAAAGGTCAGAGGTCATGCTCAGGGGAGGCAGCTGTAGTTTAGCAGACGCGATCAGATCAGGTCACCAAAGGCCACAGTGACCCTGACAAACACACACACACACACACTCACACACACTCACTCACACTCACACAAACACACACACAAACACACACACACTCACACACACACTCACACACACACTCACACACACACTCACACACACACTCTCACACACACTCACACAAACACACATACACACACACAAACACACACACTCACTCACACACAAACACACATTCAAACACTCACACACACACTCACACACACACACACACACACACACACACACACACACACACACTCCTACACAGCCGTGAAAAGTGTACCATAGTGACTATGGCAAAGAGAAAGAGAACATAACCGGGAGGGAGAGTTTATCTGTGTGTGTGTGTGTGTGTGTGTGTGTGTGTGTGTGTGTGTGTGTGTGTGTGTGTGTGTGTTCTCTCTCTCTCTCAATTCAATTCAATTCATATAGCTTTATTAGCATGACTGTATAGGGTACAGTGTTGCCAAAGCATTACAGCAATGTTAACAATGACAATAACATTGACAAACAACAAATAACAATAATAAAATATGATAACATTTAGGGAAAGTTATCATTTAAATTACTTACATTCTGAAGCTGAAGGGGGGGGGGGGTTGTTTCCCACTGTCTCTCAGGC
>NC_135227.1:21280686-21348186 GCF_052324685.1 Brachyhypopomus gauderio
GCCAAGTGAAGGAACTACATCTTGCTTGGTTCTAACGCTAACCATAACCTTAGATACTCAACCAACACTTCCAAAAGCACCTTCCTCGCTATAATCACTCACCCGTGAAGACGCATGAGTTCAAAGCAGAGTCTTTCTGCACAAACACACTCACACACGTGAGTTCATCCCTCTCTCCTTCCCTCTATCCCTCCCTCTCTCTCTTTTTCTCCCTCTCTCTCCTTCTCTCTCTCCTTCCCAGGCTCTGAAGCAGAAACATTTTTGGGAAGATCACCACAGAGATCCGAGAGCTTCCAGTCTTCTACTATGCGGAGGACTACCACCAACAATACCTGCACAAGGTGCCTAACGGCTACTGCGGCTTAAAGGGCTCCGGGGTCACCTGCACCTTCGGCTCGGACAAAGATGAACTTTGACCCCAGGGAAATCGGAGAGCATGCCAGCTTTTGTAATGGTAGTAATAGAGTGATATGAGTGTGTGTGTGTGTGTCTGTGTGTGTGTGTGTGTGTGTGTGTGTGTGAGTGAGAGAGGGGGGGGGGGGGGGACAGCAGAAGTTCTATACAAACACCCACTTCACACTCCGCGCTCTCACTGAGAGGTAAAAATAATAATAGCAGCTGGTAGCAGTTCTTTTCATTCTTTTCCAGTACATTTTCATTGAAATTTCCACATGAAATTAATTTAGATTCAATCCCACATTCAGTTATTTCTTAATATAAAGAGGAATATGATTTCATTACAAAACAGAGACATCAATTTGGGAGTTTCTCACTGGTGGTAAAATGTTTCATTATGAACTGGTTTTGCCAGAATTAAACGATCTGATTTAATTAACACTTGATCAGTTCTTAGTCATTCGGAAGCATTGTACTCCACTAACATATACGCTGTTAGCAGTAACTGCCCTGTACACATACACACAAATATACAGTCTGAAGAATGAAAAAAATCGCCTAAGTATACTGTACACGTTTACTTTTACCTGTACAGTTTTAAAGGGTAATGTAAATTATAATAATTTATAACAATTATAACAAGTGTTTTCTGGGCACGGAGACTCTTTACTGCCATCTGCTGACTGAGTCTGTCCTGCTCAACACTCGCCCACAATGACTCCGGTGACGAGCCGTTATTAGCCGGACCAGGTGTGGGCAGTTCCACCCAAACCCCCAGCCTACACCACCCAGGCTGGACCGGACTAGAGAGGGAGCCGCTTGCTAATCGATACACTTGTGTTTCATCGGGCGTGTGGTAGATTTATCCCATACCGTCAGGGCACTGAAAGAACAAAACAAAACTGCATAAAGTGGTTATCTTAATACGATTAATAAAACAGCGTGTGCATATCTTCTGAACTATGATGTTTCTGTGTGTCATTTTAAAATATATTCAATAAATAATTACCGGAGATTCGTTTTTGAAGGTCTCGATTTTTTTCCCTGGTTGTGTGGTGTGCTGCCAGCCGGCCACCACCAGGTGTCAGTAGAGGGTTTAGACGGACACGCGGCAGCGCTGCACGAGCGGGAGGAATTGGGCTCGCGCGCACAGGAAGCTGTCAGCAAACTTTCCGCTCAGGCGGAGATTATCACCTGCACAATCAGAGCGGGACTGTAAAACGTCCTGTTCACTGTTTAATACGTCCTGTTCACTGCTTTAATACCTGTTCACTGCTTTAATACGTCCTGTTCACTGTTTAATACGTCCTGTTCACTGCTTTAATACGTCCTGTTCACTGTTTAATACGTCCTGTTCACTGCTTTAATACGTCCTGTTCACTGTTTAATACGTCCTGTTCACTGCTTTAATACCTGTTCACTGCTTTAATACGTCCTGTTCACTGTTTAATACGTCCTGTTCACTGCTTTAATACGTCCTGTTCACTGTTTAATACGTCCTGTTCACTGTTTAATACGTCCTGTTCACTGCTTTAATACGTCCTGTTCACTGTTTAATACGTCCTGTTCACTGCTTTAATACGTCCTGTTCACTGTTTATTACGTCCTGTTCACTGCTTTAATACGTCCTGTTCACTGTTTGTCCTGTTCACTGTTTTAATACGTCCTGTTCACTGCTTTAATACGTCCTGTTCACTGTTTATTACGTCCTGTTCACTGTTTAATGCGTCCGGTTCAACAGTGTTTAATATGTACCTCTCCTTCTAAGTCTTTCACTCTCTCTCCCTCACACACTCTCTGCCCCTCAAACTCTCTCTCTCTCCCTCACACTCTCTCTCCCTCTCACTCTCTCTCTCTCCCTCACACTCTCTGACTGGTATGGGGGTGAAGCTGCTGTTGTCTTTGGTGTTGGGAGTGTGCGCATTTGTATTCTGACTCTTTCAGGATCTGCGCTGGAATCGTGTTTTATTTAGTACTATTGTATTGTCATTCTTATTCTAGGTGTCCACACAGGCCCTTGGTTCTGGTCACCTTATTTACGGGTGGTTTTGGACACTAACCTGTTTGTCTTAGCTAAGGGTTCTTTTGAGTGGACAGTTAAAGAATGTGTGCAAGTCTCTCTGAATACCTGCCACAGATTTATATTACGTGGTAATTTAACTGTGACCTTTGACCTACTTTTGCACTGCTTTCCTAAAACTGGTGTATGAGGCAGGAGTGATTCGCCCGGTGCAGGTTGGCGTCTTCGCTGTGGCCTTCAGCCTTTCCAGTTGTGCAGGTTCAGGTTCCAGCTCAGGAGTCTCAGGTGAGCGCTGCTCCTAGCTGCCAGGAACCCACACCTGTCCGCTGACATCATTCGGCTTGTTTTGAACACCATGTGCTACTTTAGTCTCAGAGCAGAAAGCTAACTGCTTTTCTGTCTGATGTAGGATACAGTTGAGCTAGTGATTGGCTAAGAGCTAAAGATGCAGCCGTGGGAGGGGACACAGATGTAGGGGGTGGGGCAGAGCTCTGTCCCTGGGAGGGGACGGACACGTAAGGGGCGGGTCAGAGCTCTGGCCCACAAGGCCTGGATGCACACCGCAGTTCTAGAACACTGGAGTGTGCGTGCTTCTGGAATGTAAACAGGGTTCTAGAACCCACTATGTTGCAGTGGGTGAGAATTGACATGACGGTATCTGCTGTCTGTCTCTGATTTTGACACACATGCATACACACACGCACGCACGCACACACACACACACACACACACGCACGCACACACACACGCACACATGCACACACGCATGATTCACACAGCACCTGTGTGAAGAGAGATTTCAGGGAAGTGACACATGTATACATCAACCCACCCACACACAATATAGCTACACACGTCTTTTGACATCAATGCAACTATGTAGGGTGAATGTACTTAGTGTTGGGGGGGGTTCAGTCATCCCTCGAGGTGCCACAGACGGTGTCTGGGTGATGAGGCTGGTGCGTCTGGGTGATGAGGGTGGTGCGTCTGGGTGATGAAGGTGGTGCGTCTGGGTGATGAAGGTGGTGCGTCTGGGTGATGAGGGTGGTGCGTCTGGGTGATGAAGGTGGTGCGTCTGGGTGATTGTACTGCAGTCGAGTCTTCAGACACACACCAGCATGTCCATCGTGAAGTGACCTTGGTGTGGGTTTATTGTCTGCTCTGCAGTGTTAATTTCATTGACGAATAATTTTTGTCATAGTTTTCGTCAACAAACCTTTTTTTCATGACGAAAACGAGACGATAACTAAATAAAAACTATACGAATGGATAAAAACGATGACGAAATTAATGGACATTTTTGTCAAGGAATAAAAACGAGACGAAAATATTGGCCAGCGACGACATCCAATCAGACCTGATTTAGTTTAGTGAAAGGTAGGGATAAGTCAAGAGATCCAACTGTAACTACTTTAGCGTACACGGAGAGGCGGGACAAACCGGGTAACCGTCCAATCAGCACTAATGTCTTCACATCGCACAGAACCCGGGAAGACCATAACAGCCTGTGAACTGTGATCACTCATGAAATTAAACTCAACGTTAACTCGAGTATTATTAACTCGATAATGTCAGCAGGGAGAAAGATAAGAGGCGATATATGGACATGTTTCTCCTTTGACTTTGGGAAAAAGAAGACGGTGTGTAAACCATGTGGAACGATGATGTTGGGAAAAATAAAACATTTGAAACGACATCTGTGGGCTATGGCATTGCTGTTTTTATGGCACCCAGTTTTATATAGAATGTAATATGTATTGTTCATAACAAACTCTATGAATGTTTTCAGGTAGAGCGGGCCTACTGGTCATCAATGGTTTATTATTGTTATGCTCAATAACTATAAGTTCAGGTCAATAAAGTTGTTTGTAAGTCTGTTTTTGTATATATTGCTCATACAAACAATAATACTCTGTAACTGGTTAATAAATGTTTCATTTTGTGTAAGTGTATATAATGACTATTACACCATTTATATTTTAGTCAACTAAATTCTAATGATAATTAGTCGACTAAAACTAGACTAGGACTAAAAACAACTCCAATGACTAAAACTAAATGACATTTGAGTCAAAAGACTAAGACTAAAACTAAATCAAAAATTGCTGTCAAAATGAACACAGCTGCTCTGTGAGAGACCAGCGTGTGCAGTGGGAGGCATGTGTTATGTCTGTGTTACAGTGCAGTGTCTGTGCCATTCAGGGGCGCTGCAGACCCCGTGTGGCCCAGAGAAGAAACTGTCTCACCATCTCCTGCTCTTTGGTGGCTCAGATGAGTCATTTTCATTTGAATCATTGAAATGCTTGTAGCATATTTCCAGGGTGTAGAATTGCTAACATGCACCTTCACCTTCAGCAGGACCTGAGTGACACACTGTACCGCTAAAATACACACAGTCAAATCTAGAAAAAGCTCTTGTGGTGACCGCAGTCTGATTTCTATTTTTTCTCTTTTCTTTTTCTTCTTTGTGTCTCTTCCTGACACCTGTGTGTAGGTGTGGACCACACTGCAGGTGCTCTCTCTCTCTCTCTCTCTCTCTCTCTCTCTCTCTCTCTCTCTCTCTCTCTCATGTGCACTCTCTCTCTGTCTCTGTCTAGTTATTTTTGCATCACTGAAGTATCAGATAGACGATACCTCTTCTGTGCCCATGTCCCTGTGAGTTACATGTATGTGAATCTCGTTGTTCATGACTTCATCCCCAAGTGTTTCCATTCATGCTTCGAGTCTGTTTTAGGGGCGTCTGTTTTAGGGGGGTCTGTTTTAGGGAGATCTCTTTTAGGGGGGGTCTGTTTAGGGGGATCTGTTTTAGGGGGGTCTGTTTTAGGGAGATCTCTTTTAGGGGGGGTCTGTTTTGGGGGATCTGTTTTAGGGGGGTCTGTTGGGACTGTGTCACCAAACTCACTGAAACACCTGTGACATATTCAGACTGGCCTGTTTGGTAATTTTCCTGTGTAGGGCGTGGGTATGTGTGTAAGGTGTGGGTCTCTCTCTCTCTGTGTGTGTGTGTGTGTGTGTGTGTGTGTGTGTGTGTGTGTTTGAAGTGAAGACAGTAAAGGAAGGTCACTTTACCACTGGATTCTTGATCAGAGGAGCAGAGGTCCACTGGGAACACTGGGAAAGATGATATTGAAATATGATGGGACAAAACCAAAACCATGAGCTTTTCTCCCTCTTTCCTTCTCCTCCCTCTCTCTCTCTCTCTCTCTCTCTCTCTCTCTCTCTCTCTCTCTCTAATTGTATTGGTGACAGTGCATCACAGTGTGAAGGCAGTAAGTGAGGAAGAGCCAAACTGTCCAGGTGCAAGTTACACACACACACACACACACACACACACACACACACACGTATACGCGGCACGGGATGAAGACAGTCAGCAGTTATTTCTGTGTTTCCTGTCTTAGGCTTCTCTCTGTCACAGGTGCAGTAGAGGAAGATAGAGTCGGCAGTTAGCCAGTCAAACACGTGCAGAACAAGCAGACACGATGATGCACGCCAGCTACCCAACCAGAGGGGTGTGTGTGTGTGTGTGTGAGAGAGAGAGAGAGGAAGGAAGGTACTTTACAGGTTTAAAAAAACAAGAAATATATGTATAAGATTGATAGAGGTGTTGAGAGAAATAGTGAAGGGTTTGGAGGGGTTTAGAGAAAAAATATATAGAGAGAGGGAGAGATAGTGGGGGAGATAGAGAGATAGTGGGGGAGATAGAGAGATAGTGGGGGAGATGGAGAGATAGTGGGGGAGATAGAGAGATAGAAGGAAGAGATGGAAGGGAAGATGGTATAGGGAAGCCGGAGGTCCCTGCCTCCCACGGTTCACAGATGTGCTGTCCAGAAAACGATAGAGAACACAGTGGAGAACACAGAGAAATCTGTGTGATGAGGGGAGAGAGAGGGAGAGAGAGAGAAAGGGAGAGGGGGGAGAGAGAGAGGGAGGGAGAGAGAGAGAGAGAGAGAGAGAGAGAGAGGGAGAAAGAGAGGGAGAGAGACAGCCACCAGTGTAGCATGTGACACATTGTCATGACACTGCAGTTATCACTCATGGAACTTTATCACCCACAATCCTTTGGGCCAGTTTGAGATGTTCAATGCCCCATTGATGATACACAGTGATTTTAGTTTAGACCCACACACACATTTTCATGTACCGTGATAAACCTCAACCAAGACACAGTGTACATCATGGACCTGTACTACAACTCACACACACACACACACACACACACACACACACACACACACACACACACACACACACACACACACACACAGAGACACACACATACACTCAGACACACACACACACACACACTCTCACACACTCATTTACACACACACACTCACTCATTCACACACGTTCACACACACACACACACACTCATTCACTCACACACTCAGCAAGCAGGAAATTCACAAGATGGCTGTGTCACAGTGGTGCATTACATCAATAACACTGTGTGTCTTCTGGTCCCAAAGTGTCCCTGGATGGTGGAAGAACCTTGGAGGAATGTGCCAACTGTCCTGTCCTCGGTGGTGACGTGAGGGACACCCCTATCGACCTGAGGGACCCACATACGAGCAGTGTCTGCCCTGTCAGAGGAGAAGAGGTACACCTTCCATCAGAGCAGGACCAACAGCTCCTCAACTCCACGCCTGTTCACCTTGTAAACGTCTTAGTCCACAGTGCTAGAGGCCCTCTGGGCTGGTGTGATCTTAGCTGGTGTGATTTGAGCTGGTGTGATTTGAGCTGGTGTGATTTGAGCTGGTGTGATTTGAGCTGGTATGTTTTGAGCTGGTGTGTTTTGAGCTGGTGTGATTTGAGCTGGTGTGATTTGAGCTGGTGTGTTTTGAGCTGATGTGTTCTGGACTGGTGTGTTTTGAACTGGTGTGTTCTGAACTGGTGTGATCTGAGCTGGTGTGTTTTGAGCTGGTGTGATTTGAGCTGGAGTGTTTTGAGCTGATGTGTTCTGGACTGGTGTGTTTTGAACTGGTGTGTTCTGAACTGGTGTGATCTGAGCTGGTGTGATCTGAGCTGGTGTGTTTTGAGCTGGTGTGTTTTGAGCTGGTGTGTTTTGAGCTGGTGTGTTTTGAGCTGGTGTGATTTGAGCTGGTGTGATTTGAGCTGGTGTGATCTGAGCTGGTGTGATTTGAGCTGGTGTGTTTTGAGCTGGTGTGATTTGAGCTGGTGTGATTTGAGCTGGTGTGATTTGAGCTGGTGTGTTTTGAGCTGGTGTGATTTGAGCTGGTGTGTTTTGAGCTGGTGTGATTTGAGCTGGTGTGATTTGAGCTGGTGTGTTTTGAGCTGGTGTGTTTTGAGCTGGTGTGTTTTGAGCTGGTGTGTTTTGAGCTGGTGTGATTTGAGCTGGTGTGTTTTGAGCTGGTGTGTTTTGAGCTGGTGTGTTTTGAGCTGGTGTGATTTGAGCTGGTGTGTTTTGAGCTGGTGTGATTTGAGCTGGTGTGTTTTGAGCTGGTGTGTTTTGAGCTGGTGTGTTTTGAGCTGGTGTGTTTTGAGCTGGTGTGTTTTGAGCTGGTGTGATTTGAGCTGGTGTGATTTGAGCTGGTGTGATTTGAGCTGGTGTGTTTTGAGCTGGTGTGATTTGAGCTGGTGTGATTTGAGCTGGTGTGTTTTGAGCTGGTGTGATTTGAGCTGGTGTGTTCTGTTCATTCTGCATGGTTTGTGATTTGTGAGCCTGTGTCATACTGAAGTGGCTGGATTCATCTAGCAGTTGTGCTGTGGAGCATCGCTGGTGTCCTGTTCTGGTCCTGTTCTGGTCCTGTTCTGGTCCTGTTCTGGACCTGTTCTGGTCCTGTTCTGGTCCTGTTCTGGTCCTGTTCTGGTCCTGCTTGTGTTCTCTGGGGTGTTGCTGTTGTACTCCACTCAGATTTGTTCTGAGGTCTTGGGTTGAAGCATCTGACCATGTTTGCTTCAGTGGTGGTAATAAACACAGCGTCCTGCCCTCGAGACGGAGCACAAACTCTCACCACTGCAGCATAATCAGCCCTTGTTTTGATATGCGGTTACACAGTATTGAGAGAAAAATCTAACAAAACACACACACGCACACTTTGCAGCAGGGTGCAGGGGTGCGTGGGCGAACCTCTGTGAAACTGCAGTACGTGGGACGTGTGTGTGTGTGTGTGTGTGTGTGTGTGTTAGTGTGATGTGTGTGTTAGAATGGTGAGTGCGGGGGACAGGTTGTTTTGGGTACGTGATGCAGAAACTTCACCTCTAGATGCATTTGCAATTACACACACACACACATATACACACACGTGTGTGTGTGTGTGTGTGTGTGTGTGTGTGTTAACTAAGGTGTTAATCTATGTTTGAAACTTATCAGCACTCTTGACTTCTTGATTACATACTCTCTCCATACACACACACGCACACACACACGCACACACACACACACACACACACACACACACACACACACACACACACACACAAAACCCTCTGTTTTTGTTATCTTCTTTCATTTCTTCCTTCAGTGGCGCATGTACACACTCACATAACTGCTACAAACTAAACTGCCATGTTGTGCCCAGCCAGTGTGAGTCTGGCCTCCGTAGAGGTGAGAGTGTCTCTCTCTTCCAAAGCCAGTGATACAGCTGATAACAGAAAGATCACCACGGTATGTGTTTTCCTCTGCCCTTACACTCATGTGAGTCATAAAGACTGAGGATCTAACTCAGGTGTGTTACAACATACATAATGATGCACTCAACACTGCTAGCTCTTTAGCCAAAATACCTGTCAGATGCTCTAGAGATCTTCACCTGTTACTGATTACAGATGAACATTGTGTGTGTGTGTGTGTGTGTGTGTGTGTGTGTGTGTGTGTGTGTGTGTGTGTGTGTGTGTGTGTGTGTATCAGGAGGAAACCACATTCAGTGTTTCTCCAGTGCAGCTGCTCCCAAACACCCACTCTCTTCCTGCTGGAGTGTGTGTGTGTGTGTGTGTGTGTGTGTGTGTGTGTGTGTGTGTGTGTGTGTGTGTGTGTGTGTGTGTGTGTGTGTGTGTGTGTGTGTGTGTGTGTGTGTGTGTGTGTGTGACCTATATGATTTAAGTATGACTTTCATCCCTGGTTAACAATCATCATCACTTTCATATATAGCAAATATTAAATATAATATTTCCATAGTCCATAACTAGATATGCAGGGTACACTGTCACTGGCCATACATGGTTTAACAGAGTAATGAAGGTTTTCTGTGGTCTAGTAGTGTTGATGCTCAGAGCTCTTCATCTCACTGATGGAAGTGGTGATGTCACCAATGGTTTTCTCCATCTACTTCTGCTGGTGAAGTCATGAATCCATCTGCAGTCTTTTCTATGGAGCTGATAGTGTTGTAGTTTGTGTTGTGTAGGGTGTTATAGAGGTGTGGGCACTGACTCAAAAGTTGCTTTGCAGAACTGTACCAGCAGCTTTAGTGGTGGGAGGAGCTTTATCAGGGCCACGCCCCTCCAGTGTCCAGCCCAACACTAATGATGTTGATGATATACAGTGATGCTGTGCTCAGATTGACAGACAGGTTGCTAAGGGCTATAAAGCAGCTCTGCACTGTGGGGCAGTGAGACTCTCCAAGAAGAATCTGATCTGAGAAGAACATCATTCTCATTCACACTGACAAACTGTCGCCATCTGTCCCCAGTGTGACTCCAGAACTCCTTTAAGTCCAGCTGGACGCAAACAAACAAAGAAGCCATTGAGCGCTGTGTAAGATCTTAGCTGGTCTTTCTCTCTGTGTTGTGACGCCTGTTCTCCGTCATATCACAGTAGATGCTGTCAGATTTGACACTTAGATCCAACAGTCCGAGTCCAGGTCAGCAGAACCAGCACCACACATTCTGATATGATGCTTCTGATGGAAAATATTAGTGCTTGTTATTTCCACAAATAAAAGGATGTTCAATTCCTCATGATGTTTCTACAATGACAAAATCTAGAATGTGATCATATTTTAAGAAAATAAATTAGAGATGTCATAGAATATGGAATCATCTATAAGATCTTTAATATCAGAGCTGATTATTTATTAGAGATGTCATAGAATATACAATGTTTAAAGATTTCAATATTCATATTAATTAATAATTGATTATAATAATTATTAACTATTTTAATAATTGAATAGTTATTGGTGTAAGACAAGTTTCAGTTTTATCTTGCTCTGTTCTTTTGTTCATTTTTCTTAAACACACATACACATTTATACATTGAATAATGGTAACATCTAATTAAGTGAAACAATTTAGCAATTACTTCAAACAAATTTCTCTTTGAAAGAAAATAAAGTGAGAACTGTGTCCTCTTAGCTGATTGTCCAGTGCCCCTGTCCTCTTAGCTGATTGTCCAGTGCCCCTGTCCTCTTAGCTGATTGTCCAGTGCCCCTGTCCTCTTAGCACTGTCAGCTGTCCTCAGGTCTCACATGGGCGGATGTGAATTGGGTTTTCTTATGTGCAGTTTGGGTTTAATAACTGGGAGTACGACTTGTATGTTTGCAGGTTTAAATCATTTGACTGGTGTGAACTTCACTAGTACATGATAATATGAACACTAGTATTCATTTGTTCTTTAATTTATGATTCATTCATTCATCATGTGTTCATCCATTAAAGATGAGTCAATAGTGTTGAAAAATCACCCCAGTGAAACCACTTTAACTGCCAATAACCTTAAAGACTGAGTGGAGTCTCTCATCACTCTCTCTCTCTCTCTCTCTCTCTCTCTCTCTCTCTCGCTCTATCTATCTCTCTGATGTTTTCTTTTAACTGGTTCTGGTATAGTAAAACTCTTTGGCCTCAGATGGAGAGAATCTTTAGTGTCAATCTATTTTTTCCCCCCGACCTCAAAAAACATCCGGTGAAATGTGCTGGTCTGACATCTTGCGAATGGAACAGTTAGAGGTGAGTGTGTGACCGCGTGTGGTAAAGTCAGAAGAACGTACCTCACACACACTCACACACACCTAGCAGCTCTGTTGTGGTCATCCCCACTGAAGTTTCCATTACGTCACCTGGACGAGGGCCTTCAGTTTCCAGGTAATCGGTCCTCTCTGATTGGCCGTCCCACTGCAAGACACACGCCTGACTGACTGACAAGACACACGCCTGATTGACTATTATTTATTCATTTCTCTGTTTATGGGCCAGAACACACGTGTGAGTCTCAAATTATGTAAATATATTATCATCATATTCTCAGAATAAAATATCAGTTTGTGTCCCTGTCCTCGTTATTGTAGTTCCATAGTTCTTGTGTCTAAATCCACTGACTATATCACAGTGTCTGTACCCCAAAATGCCTGCACCCCCCTGTCTGTCTCTATGGAAACACAGAGGGAAAATGAGCATCTGAGTGTGTGTGTGTGTGTGTGTGTGTGTGTGTGTGTGTGTGTGTGTGTGTGTGTGTGTGCTGGCAGGGCTATGAGAAGTCAGTAGTGTGAGAGCTGTGGTAAGCCACTGACAGAAATAACTGATGTACACATCTCCACACACACACACACACACACACACACACACACACACACACACACACACACACACACACACCATCCTCTAGGTGAGAGGAGGTGGTGATTCTTTTTGGAACTAATCTGGGTGAATTCCACCCATACTACACACACTGTCCCATTTTCCATCTGCTTGAGTTTCTCTGCTTAGCTCAGTGATGAGGGTCATCGTATCAATATTACTATCAATGATAGGATTCCACCCCACCATGAACATTTATGTTTGCATAAATTTGTTTGGCAAATTTATGAGCATTTGTTTGGGTCTCCCGTGCGTTTCAGCCGTCTAACCTGCATCATGTTAAAGAGACCAATCATTCTGCTCCTGAATCTAACACTTAATTGGTCATGTCATCATGTTTGTGGAGATTTTTTAAAGAGTCTTGTGTACTTGTGACTGAATAGTAATCACAAATTGGAAGTCATTATCTAGAATTGCACATCTGGCATCGTTTAGAAATGCCAGATGTGGAAATACATGCATAGTTTAATACTTCTGTGTGGAAGTGGTTAAGGGAGCTACGGACGTCTTCAGGACTGGGATCTTACCTGATTGTGTGGAGAAGCTCTAGATGACTGGAGTCCTACAGGCCTGGACAATGGACTAGCACTAGGGGGCCAGTCTCCAGGAGCAACATCAGAGATCCTTCTTCTAGATCTGTTTGATGTTCAGGAGAGCAGCTACATGCTATACATCAGACAGCTGCAGTTTGACAGAAGACTCCACATCTCAGTCTAGAAGTTTATAACTGATCTGTAATATTTAGTGAATCCTTGTTCTGACACCTTTCATTGCTCTGTGTGTGGAATCAATTATGAAAATCTGGGCCACTTCAGGAAGGTGGGGGGGGCTTCATCCTCTCTGTTAAAGGGATGTGTGAGGTTCATCCTCTCTGTTAAAGGGATGTGTGAGGTTCATCCTCTCTGTTAAAGGGATGTGTGAGGTTCATCCTCTGTTAAAGGGATGTGTGAGGTTCATCCTCTCTGTTAAAGGGATGTGTGAGGTTCATCCTCTCTGTTAAAGGGATGTGTGAGGTTCATCCTCTGTTAAAGGGATGTGTGAGGTTCATCCTCTCTGTTAAAGGGATGTGTGAGGTTCATCCTCTCTGTTAAAGGGATGTGTGAGGTTCATCCTCTCTGTTAAAGGGATGTGTGAGGTTCATCCTCTCTTCTAGATCTGTTTGATGTTCAGGAGAGCAGCTACATGCTATACATCAGACAGCTGCAGTTTGACAGAAGACTCCACATCTCAGTCTAGAAGTTTATAACTGATCTGTAATATTTAGTGAATCCTTGTTCTGACACCTTTCATTGCTCTGTGTGTGGAATCAATTATGAAAATCTGGGCCACTTCAGGAAGGTGGGGGGGGCTTCATCTCTGTTAAAGGGATGTGTGAGGTTCATCCTCTCTGTTAAAGGGATGTGTGAGGTTGCCTATTGAGTGGTTGTGAGATATCTGTGGCTATTATATTTGTAAAATACATATTACCTAATGTGTATTTAATAGTCATGCTTATTTTATGACCTAGGTTATATCTACTACATGCTGACTTACTTCAGTGTTTATAATTCAACTAAACTATATCAGAGCTATTTCACAGCTATGATTTAAATCATGCTATAAGACACCTTTGTTGTTTGATGAAAGTTTATTTTTTAATTTTCAGAATATTATTTGTGTTTTAAGTTTTAAAAAGTTCCTTCAAGTTTTAAGGCCATGGCAACGTTAATTCGTCTCTGTGGATGTAGTTTCCAGGCGTTGGTCTTCAGTTGCCGTAGTGACGGTCTCGAGCCGCTTGTCCCCACGGGGACGGGCACCCTGTCACTCTGGCACAGTGGCATCATTCTAAAACGGGTATTAGGCATTTCCTGCTGGGGCTGTTGGTGTGTGTGTGTGTGTGTGTTGGGGTGGAACGCACCTGGCTTGCGCAGCTGTGGGTGTCCTAGCAGGGGGGAAAGGGAGGAGGTGAATGAGACATAGCACTGTTACACCCGGAGTGTGTGTGTGAGAGAGAGTGTGTGTGAGAGTGGAGAGTGTGTGTGTGTGCGTGCGTGCGTGCGTGCGTGTGTGTGCCTCCATCCCTTTATATCTTTGGTCTTTTTTTCTTTCCTTTTTTGCGCTGACGCTCTAACAGGCTCCAGTGCTCTTATGTGCTAGATCTCTGACACGCGCCTGACAGCCCAAATGCTCCTGAGGACATTTCTAAGGGAATTACACCCACCACATCAACTTGAAAAGGAGACCCAGGAGTCATTAACTCCTGCCTTTCTGAGATCAGGACGCCTGCTGTCAGAGTGTCAGCATGGCCCCGCCTGCATGCCACCCATCCCAACCTCGTTCTGCCCACGGTAACCAGAGACACGCGTGTTTAGGACATCGTCTACTCACTCTGTCTCTTCACGCACTGCGAGAGTCAGACGGGCTACAAGAATGTCCCTCTCTCGAATTCTAGAACTCGGGCGCCGTTCTAGAACTCGGGCGCCGTTCTAGAACTCGGGCACCGTTCTAGAACTCGGGCACCATTCTAGAACTCTGTGCGTGCCGGGTGGCTTCAGCTCCGGCCAGGCGCGGGGGGGCGGGGCCACTGTTGTGCAGCTCGGCATCGTGGGCCTTTGAGCGGGGGGCCGCCCTGCTGCCTGCCATTATCGGAGCAGATGTTCTTATCTTAACACGTAGCCTCTGCTGTGGCTCGTCAGCGCTGGCTGAATGGCCCTGCTGCGAACTCAACGCCACCTCCCTCCGCCACACGGCTGCCTATTCAAACCCGCGCTGGATCACCCAGGCACGCTGCCTACAGGGTGCACATGTGCGCTCTGGTAAACGCGGGCGTAATCTTGGAGTGTGTTTTGCTGCTCCGTGTGTAATTACTTATCTGCAATTACTGTGTGTCAGTGCAGTGAGACGCAGGACCCGGTGTGGCGCAGACATCAGTGGGCCTGTGGGGAAAGCTGAGGTAAAACAGTCAGAGAAACAGTCAGTCTGGCCACAGAAACGGCAGTGGTGCGTTTGACGGGCAGCACGTTGGTGTCGGTGTGTGTGAGTCCGTCTGCTCTGAGGAGAAGAGCTGCAGTTCTCTGTTTCTTCTGCAGGGGGAGCTTTGAATCTTCGTCCTAGTTTGGATTAGTTTGGAAGCTGGTGGATACTCTGTATTGTGTTTGTCTGTGTGTTTATGCGTGTGTGTGTGTGTGTGTGTGTGTGTGTGTGTGTGTGTGTGTGTGTGTGTGTGTGTGTGTGTGTGTGTGTGTGTGTGAGGGAAAGAGCTGCAGCCATAAAGTGAAATACAGTTCATGCCCTCGGACCATTGTGACATCACTCGTCTGACTCCTCCCATTTTCACAGGTTCCTTATCATTTATTTATCTATCATTATTTATTTATCTATCATATAACATAGACGCTAAACTGATTTAATAGAATTCATAAACACGATGTGTGACATTTTGTTGTGTGAAGTGCTGATCGATCCACTCCCTCGTCATACCAAGCGTTTGTTTCACACAAGGGTGAACACACACTCCCTTGGGGCACATCTTGTGACCGGGGTCATAGGTCAAAGGGCAACCCTGAATATCATAGCAACAATGTCACATCTCCCTGCTAACATTATCTGCACGGCAGTTTTCATACATGGTATGATAGCACATGGCCTGGGATTACAAACACAGTGCAAAACTGCAGACATGGGAGCGGATCACTCTGGATCGGTTCTGGGTCACTCTGTATCGGTTCTGGGTCGTTCTGGATCACTCTGGATCGGTTCTGGGTTGTTCTGGATCGGTTCTGGATTGGTTCCGGATCGGTTCTGGATTGGTTCTGGATCACTCTAGCGTAGTTCAGGAGCAGTTCTGGAAGAGTGCAGGCGTAGAGCACACAGTGGCCCAGAGACACAGTACATGACTGATGATCTGAACACTCAAGCACTAACTGCCTGGAATTGTTTGGCTTTGCACTAATGGTTGTCTGATATGGAGATCATTGATTGGTGTTGTTAGCAGTACTCTAGTTCAACAGTATCTTGGCCTCTAACCTACCACACTGACCATGGTGCATTCTAGGTGTAGATGAGAAATAGCTTGTGCAAGTCGCTCTGCTAAATACCGTAAATGTACAATCGTAGAGTTCTGAGTTCCTGGTGTGGATGTTGGTGGTGTTAATGGGAAGGCTGGTGAATTACTGCAACACTCTCTGTGCTCAGCTGCGTGTGTCTGTGGCCCAGTGTTAGTGCTGCTGTTCAGGGAACTACGTTAAACTGATGAGCAGCCCCCTCGTGAGGGTGGGGGTCTTATCGGCTCATTTAGTGTCTACCACAGGAGAAAAGGTGACGGTGTACAAGGTGGAGGTGCAGTGTAGATCAAGCTTTTACCAGCAGGTCTCCTGTCCTGCCTCCACCCACTCTGGGACGCTCCCAGTGCTGTCGGCCACATGTTCCCCAGTTCAGACAGGAAGCCAAAGAGCAGGAGACACTGGGTAAGAACATGTGACCTGAACACCTCATGTGGGTGGGAGGGGCAGAGTGAGAACCAACCTCTTAATCTTTAACCTTTAACCTTTAACTCTACTCTCTCACTCCCCATAAAACTCACAGTGGTTCAGTGAGATTTTCTCACTTGTCTAAACGATCCTTATCATAACCCCCCCTCCCCCCCAGCCACACACTCCATCCACACACTCCTACACACACTCCCGGCCAATGGCAGGCTGGGACCAGCGTCTGATCGCCCGTGCATGACGATGCATTTCATGGAAGTCGATTAGAGCAATGACCTGTTCTCCTCTCTGCCCCACGAGCTTCCTCAGAGAGAGAGAGAGAGAGAGAGAGAGAGAGAGAGAGAGAGAGAGAGAGAGAGAGACCCCAACACTAGAGTAATTGAATGAAAAGCAGAGAAGTGGCAGAGAGAGAGAGATACAGAGAGATAGATAGATAGAGAGAGAGAGAGAGAGAGAGAGAGAGGAATTATGATGATGGATGGAGCGTCAGATGAAGAGATTGTGAGATGGGAGAGGGTTGTGTACGAATTATACTGCAGCGTCTGACCCCTTGAGGAGACGGGGGGGGGGCAGAGCATGGGTCCTTCATGTAGAGTGTGTGTGTGTGTGTGTGTGTGTGTGTGTGTGTGTGTGTGTGTGTGTGTGTGTGTGTGTGTGTGTGTGTGAGGGTTTATGAGGGTGTGTGGAGGGTGTGAGAGGGTTTATGAGGTTGTGTGTGTGTATGTGTGTGGAGTGTGTGTGTGTGTGTGTGTGAGAATTGTGTGAGGTGTGTGAGAGGGTGTGTAAGATGTGTGTCTCCATGTCTGCTCATAGTCGTCACATCTGGATATTCCATCATAGAGAGAGGGGGGGGGGGGGTCTGTACCATCACTGCCTGACAAACAAACACTCCAAGTAGCATTTATCATCCTGACAAAACACACACACACACACACACACACACACACACACACACACACACACACACACACACACACAGACCTGAAAATACATCCTGACACACACATACACACACAAACAAAAACCTGAAAATACATGCTGACACACACATGCACATGAAAACTTGAAAATACAGGCTGACGTCAGACACACACCCTTGAGGGGACGTTTGCGTGGCATTTTTTTGCTAGGGGAGGTGTATTTCAGACCCATACTAACACACTCTAAGTCATACTCTCACACAGGAAGCATGGGAGAAAGACAGACGAGTTTTTATACTACCACCTGCAGCTGAATCTCAATGTTGTGTGAGGTTTAGCATCTCCTCCTGGTTAGAGTTTAGGGCTTAGGGTTAGGGGTAGGGTTTAGGGTTAGGGGTTAGGGGTAGGTTTTGGGTTCAGGGCACTTCAGTAGGAGAATGGGAACACCTGAGCCCGAGAGCATGGGGAGGGCGTGTGCGTGGGCGTGTGCTGGAGTGAGTGGGCGTCGGCCTAGGCATCACAGACTCGAGGATGTGAAGCTGACACGGAGCCACTCAGATATGAAGGTGTTAGTCAGAAATGCTGTGGCTTCACTGCAACTCTGGAAAAACGTGTTCGCTAGAGTGTGTGTGTGTGTGTGTGTGTGTGTGTGTGTGTGTGTGTGTGTGTGTGTGTGTGTGTGTGAGTGTGTGTGTGCGCATATGTGTGTGTGTGCGCGCATGTGTGTGTGCATGTGTGTGTGAGTGTGTATGTATGTGTGTGTGTGTGTGTGTGTGAGAGTGTGTATGTATGTGTGTGTGAGTGTGTATGTATGTGTGTGTGTGTGCATGTGTGTGTGTGAGTGTGTGTGAGTGTGTATGTATGTGTGTGAGTGTGTGTGTTATTAATACTTTGCTGTGAGTTGAGTTACTGGGTAGCTGGTGGTTGTGCTTTTGCAGCAGCAGGAAGCAGCCCAACCTCTATCTGTGCAAACGCTAATGGAAAATTTAGTCATACAGAAAAACGTGTGTGTGTGTGTGTATGTATGTGAGAGATAGAGAGAGAGAGAGAGAGAGAGAGAGAGAGACAGAGACAGAGAGGCTTCATGCAGCATCCTGAACCAAGGTTTTTGTTGCTGACTTGTTTCTCAGATTAACATTGTACTACATCTTAGTATTAGTAGCAAACTACATCTTAGTATTAGTAGCATGCTACATCTTAGTATAAGCAGCATACTACATATTAGTATTAGTAGCATGCTACTTCTTAGTATTAGTAGCATGCTGTACCTTAGTATCAGTAGCATACTACATCTTAGTATTAGTAGCATGCTACATCTAAGTATCAGTAGCATACTACATCTTAGCATTAGTAGTGAACTATATATTTGTATTAGTATTGTATTACATCTTAGTATTAGTAGCATGCTACATCTTAGTATCAGTAGCATACTACATCTTAGTATTAGTAGCGAACTACATCTTAGTATTAGTAGAATGCTACATCTTAGTATCAGTAGCGTACTACATCTTAGTATTAGTAGCGAACTGCATCTTAGTATTAGTAGCATGCTACATCTAAGTATCAGTAGCATACTACATCTTAGCATTAGTAGTGAACTATATATTTGTATTAGTATTGTATTACATCTTAGTATTAGTAGCATGCTACATCTTAGTATCAGTAGCATACTACATCTTAGTATTAGTAGCGAACTACATCTTAGTATTAGTAGAATGCTACATCTTAGTATCAGTAGCGTACTACATCTTAGTATTAGTAGCGAACTGCATCTTAGTATTAGTAGCATGCTACATCTTAGTATAAATAGCATACTACATCTTAGTATTAGTAGTGAACTATATCCTTGTATTAGTATCGTATTACATCTTAGTATTAGTAGCATGCTACATCTTAGTATTAGTAGCGAACTACATCTAAGTATTAATAGCATGCTACATCTTAGTATCAGTAGCATACTACATCTTAGTATTAGTAGCATGCTACATCTTAGTATCAGTAGCATACTACATCTTAGTATTAGTAGTGAACTATATCCTTGTATTAGTATCGTATTACATCTTAGTATTAGTAGCATGCTACATCTTAGTATTAGTAGCGAACTACATCTAAGTATTAATAGCATGCTACATCTTAGTATCAGTAGCATACTACATCTTAGTATTAGTAGCGAACTACATCTTAGTATTAGTAGCATGCTACATCTTAGTATCAGTAGCGTACTACATCTTAGTATTAGTAGCATGCTACATCTTAGTATAAGTAGCATACTACGTATTAGTATTAGTAGCATGCTACTTCTTAGTATTAATAGCATGCTGTACCTTAGTATCAGTAGCATACTACATCTTAATATTAGTAGCATGCTACATCTTAGTATTAGTAGCTTGCTACATCTTAGTATTAGTAGCGAATTACATCTTAGTATTAGTAGCATGCTACATCTTAGTATCAGTAGCATACTACATCATAGTATTAGTACCGAAATACATCTTAGTATTAGTAGCATGCTGCATCTTAGTATCAGTAGCATACTACATCTTAGTATTAGTAGCATGCTACATCTTAGTATCAGTAGCATACTACATCATAGTATTAGTACCGAAATACATCTTAGTATTAGTAGCATGCTGCATCTTAGTATCAGTAGCATACTACATCCAGGGTTGCCAACTTTTCAAGATCATTTGGAGTGAGATTTGAACCTGGAGGGGGTGGCAAACGTAAATTATTACCGGGCGGGGTGTAAAATGGACACAAATTATGTATTACATCGTGATCGATCGATCGCCGGTGGTTGGCGCCAGAGCGAACTAGTAACTCATTGAATCATATATGTGGATCAGAGGTAAATAAACTAGATTTTTTTTCAGCATGAGAAATCGGAAGTGTGGCGTGAGAGCGTGTGAAGATGGTCAAATGCGTGTGTCTCACACTCAATGCGTGAGAGTTGGCAACCCTGTACATCTTAGTATTAGTAGCGAACTACATCTTAGTATTAGTAGTGTACTACATCTTAGTACGAGTAGCATACACAACTTAGTATTAGTAGCATGCTACATCTTAGAATTAGTGTCCAGTGATGTCAGTAACACGTTAGTAACGCGTTACTCTAATCTTACCACATTTTTCAGTAACGAGTAATATAACGCGTTACTATTTCCAGTCCAGTAATCAGATTAAAGTTACTCATGAGTAGATATTGCTAATTTCCCCGCTGAGGGATTAATAAAGGATTATCTTATCTTATCTTATCCAAGTAACTGTGCATTACTATTTTTATTTTCTTTAGTAAAAATATATATTTTTGCTTTCTTCTTGGCTCAGTTAAATTTTTGCATCTGACCGTAGCGCTGGACTTCGCCCGCTGCACGAACCTTTGAGAGTGCGATCGCGATCACGTCATTCTGTGCAGTGTTCTCTGTAACATTATGTGTTAGAGAAGAGAAACACCCCTCAAAACAGGGGAAGGAACATTTACCAGACGAATTTTATTGTTGCATTGTGTTTCAGGTTTGAAAAGTGCTGGAATTTTGGCTAACATACTTAAAAATGTTTGAAATTGTAATGGTATTTCGTTTCACAACAAATAGCTGTCTGACTGAATAGATCGCTTGTATTATATTTACAAATCCATTTACAAATAATACAGCGCAGCTACACAAACGTGATGTCAGGAGATACATTATATAAATGTCAGGAGATACATTATTTAAATGTCAGGAGATACATTGTTACTGTTAAAAATTCACTTCCAATAAAGTGAGTATTGGAAAAATTCATTTTGCTGTTGAATGTAACTACTAAAGTAATCTAATGTAGTACTTTTTAAATCAAGTAATATGTAACGTAACTAAGTTATTTTTTAAAGGAGTAATCAATAATCAGATTACTTTTTCAAAGTAACTAAGCCATCACTGTTAGTGTCTTACTTAGTATTACTTAGTATGAGTAGGGTACTAAGAACTGAACTGTATAGTATATAAATTCAAAGAATCAAATTCAGTTTAGAAATAAATCCAAATGAATTTCCATCAGCTCACATCACTGTTTGACCTGAAAACTGTAACATATATTTATTTTATATTTTACAAATTATACAAATGTTTAACAAGCACAACAAACAAATACTGGTTTTAGTGCAGGATTTCAGCAGATGTTCAGATATTAAGTAGAACTCCCCTTCATCTCTCTATTTCTCTCCACACACACACACACACACACACACACACACACACACACACACACACACACACACACACACTTCCCATCCCATCTCCTGCACAATGGAACTGATACAAAAGCACAGGAAGTGTCACTCTCTCGTAACCGTCCAATCAAAGCCATCATTATTCCCGTGCCGAACCCTCCCACAGGAAGTGCCATCCCCAGTGCTCGGCAGCTGTGCGGGCGTTGGGTTATTATGGGCTGCTTTTAGTCGCTTGGTGACAGAGAGAGACGGAGGCACGGTAACACCAGGGCACACACACACACCGCTGGCAATGCTGGGCTATTGTGCGCGCGCTGAATAGCGCTCCCCTGCTGAGCAAGCGCTCTATTCTATGGTTCCACCACGAGCAAATCTCTCATCTGCAGAATGACTGATCTGATTCTCACACACACACATTTGGCTTTTGCAGTCAAGGGCAACTTACAGAAGTTCCAGAGTGAGTCCTCCACAGGTGAAGATGGGTGAGGTTTCTCAGTGCGGGAGCTTACACTACCACCACTACAGTCCTGTGCCTCCATCCCACCGTAGTGTGTTATGAGGTGAACACACCCCAGTCCCAGCTGGACCTACATATACCTCGTTCTAACCTGAATGTTTAAATAATCCAACAGTGACCTTTCACCTTAAATAATGCATGACCTTTCAGCTGCAGACACACCAGCTCTGATCCACCCCTTAGCCATCCAGTACTACCGAGATTCAGTAGTGAGGGTCAGGACATCTCTGTCCATGGGTTATTGGCCTTCCATTCAAACGTTTACTAGTCAAGCTGTTTCGCACTTGCAGTGTAAGGAGTGAGAAGAAAACACTGTCTGATCCTGGGAGAGCTGGTCCATGTGTGAGTCCTAAAGTTCATCCATCGTGATCTTTCATTACCCCAGAAAATGGTGCACACATTAGTACCACAGAATTGACACCAGCTTGCGCACGTCAGTCAAAACCTACTGGAAGGTTTGTTTTGCTAAACGTCTTCTGTGGTGGTGGGTGTAGTTCTCCAGGTGTGGAGTCTCACAGAGGCGCCGTGTTGACCCAGATGGGTCCGTGCGGGAGGTCAGTGGTTCCACTCGTTCCAGACCCATAATCTTATTAAAGTCATGTCATGTGTGTGCAGAGCCTGCACTGTTGTGGCAAACTGTATCTTCAGCTCCAACATTTGTTTAGGTCACTTACACAGAATCCTTATCAGTGTTCTGCAGACGTCTGTGGGCCGATAATTAACTCAGCCTGTTGACACAGGTGAGCAGCACTTAAAACTGATTACTAGACTAGTGGAGTAGCACAACACACACACACACACACATCTTGCCTCCACTTCATCCATCAGCCCCATCTCTGTCTCACACTCCTCTCAGTCTGTAAATTTGATTATTGGATTCTCCAAATTATACAGAGTCAAATATGAATAACACTTTGGATTGTTCTAGCATTGTTTAGTCCTTTAGAGAAACACTTTGTTAGTGAAGCTCTCACTAATTTTACCTGTGGATTATTATGACATTTTTGTGAATGTCATGTGAATTTAAAGACCAGATTAATATACATGTAAGCATCTAGCCCCCACCTAAAGCCATTTTGTGTATGTGTTTCTCTCTCTCTGAATGGACAAGAGCTGGACTCTCTGTCTCTGTCCTCTCTTGACTCTGTCTCTGTACTCTCTGTCTGTCCTCTCTGTCTCTGTCTATGTTCTCTCTCTGTCTGTCCTCTCTGTTTCTGTCCTCTCTATCTCAGCTCCCGTCTCCTTTTCCCAGCTTTGTCCTGAATGACCAGTACACACTCATGAATGTTTTGCGTTTGTGGGTGAATATCAGACATTTGTGCCACTGCACTGAAAGTCTCACTGTCTACTGGACATGGCCAATAATCACGGGTTCAGTATTTCAAACCTAATTACTGAATCTAGAAGGAGGAAGTGTTCTGGTTCTAGAAGGAGGGGAGTGTTCTGGTTCTAGAAGGAGGGGAGTGTTCTGGTTCTAGAAGGGGGAAGTGTTCTGGTTCTAGGAGGAGGGGAGTGTTCTGGTTCTAGGAGGAGGGGAGTGTTCTGGTTCTAGAAGGGGGAAGTGTTCTGGTTCTAGAAGGAGGGGAGTGTTCTGGTTCTAGAAGGAGGGGAGTGTTCTGGTTCTAGAAGGAGGGGAGTGTTCTAGTTCTAGAAGGAGGGGAGTGTTCTGGTTCTAGGAGGAGGGGAGTGTTCTGGTTCTAGAAGGAGGGGAGTGTTCTGGTTCTAGAAGGGGGAAGTGTTCTAGTTCTAGGAGGAGGGGAGTGTTCTGGTTCTAGGAGGAGGGGAGTGTTCTGGTTCTAGAAGGAGGGAAGTGTTCTGGTTCTAGAAGGGGGAAGTGTTCTGGTTCTAGAAGGGGGAAGTGTTCTGGTTCTAGAAGGAGGGAAGTGTTCTGGTTTGATTGTGATTCTAAAGTCATCTAGGACCGTTTTGCTCAGTCTTTCTCTACAGAGATAATCTTGTAATTCCCATGAATTCGCACCTCCCTGACTTCTGTACTGATGTCTGCATCTGACGCGTCTTTGGGCCAAACACCACTGCAGTGTCTCAGTGCCGCACTGAATCTCCCTATGACTTATATACAGAGATCAAACTGATCTGTGCCAGGAACACCAGCTACACACATTGATTTCATTCCACTGTACAAACACACTCACTCTGTACCTCTCATACTTCTAAAATAGACACAGACACATTTATTTATCATTACTCCCACTTTAGGCCACATCACTCTTTTTCTATCTCTATATATCTCTCTCTCTCACACACACACACAGTAAGTTTCAGTAGTTACTGCTCCACCCCTCCCCCTCTTCCTCTTTCCCATCTGTGCCAACACACACACACACACACACACACACACACCCAACACACCTCCGGTGGTTCGCTCCTGGTCTGGGACAGTGGTTGACCCAGACTGATACTGTGTTCTGTGATAGCCAACCCCGGTGCCACTGTGACTGTGGGGCTGATCTAATCACTCCACTAGCAGCTGGCACCAGCACTAAAGGCCTCAAGGCTGCTGGGAGTGTGTGTGTCTCACACACCAGTGCAAGGCTGCTGGGAGTGTGTGTGTCTCACACACCAGTGCAAGGGTGTGTCCAGGGTTCACACGTCTCACAGTCATACCTGCTGGCCGTCAGAGCCCGAGTTCCTAAAATCAACACTGTCATACATATTGTGTTCATGATTGCTCAGAACGTTTTATATCGAGAAAGGAACAACGTTCATGAAACTCCTTTTTCATGCACAAATACAGTGACTTAGTCAGAGAGGATCTAACATACGGAGCTAAATCAGCTAGGATTATTTAATCTGAATTACAGCGTATATTTTAGTGAACTTGAGCGGTGGTCTTAAAATGGTGGTTTTAATGTGTTCAGTCACTCCGAGTGAATTATTAAACGTTTAAAAGTGAATTATCGCTGTGAGGGCCGAGCGGTATCAGGCTGCTCTCTGTCAGGCCTGTTCGCCCTCTTGAAAAAAGCATCTTTTCCACGTCGCCCCTGTCTTCGCTTTACGGCAGATACTCGTTTCCCTACTTGAGGTTTTCTTCAGCCTGGCGTGTCCCTCGAT
Organism: Brachyhypopomus gauderio; assembly: GCF_052324685.1. Lineage (NCBI taxonomy): Eukaryota > Metazoa > Chordata > Actinopteri > Gymnotiformes > Hypopomidae > Brachyhypopomus > Brachyhypopomus gauderio. The sequence goes on from NC_135227.1 coordinate 21,305,822, forward strand.
AAGGGTGATAAATAGAGACGCTTTGTCGACGAGGGGGAAAAAAAACGCCTTGAAAGATTTTCTTTGGGAGCGGAGCGGGGGCGGGCACGCGGGCGGGCACGCGGGCGGGAGGAGGTGGGGGGGGCTCCGTAATTATGCATGGCGATTGTTGATGGCTTGATTGTCTGCGTCCAGCTGCAGGGAGGACGGCGGGTGAGGGAGGGCGGGGACGCGCAGCCAGGCAGACACACTGACGCCAGTCGCCAAATTCTCCCATCCATTGAAAGAGAGAGGCGATTGTGTCCAGTCTGGTTCCGCCAGGGCCGAGCGCGCGGGGCACCTGATCCTCACACACACGAGCTGCACAAGCACGCGAGAAAACCTCGAGTGTGATGAACGTGCTCGTCCCCGCGCTGCTGTTATACACTCGTTCTGGTGTAACGTGTTCATGATGAAACATAACGCAACCACGGTGTAAAAAACAAACACACTGATTACTTCTGCAGAGATTACACTGCACGTGAGCTCGGGGCACGAGGCGCAGGATGAGTCGTATTATTATAAATATCAAGGGCAGGTTATCTTGAAATATTAGACTAAATATTAGCTCGTGTCACGTTTTCCAAGTAGGCTATCATACCCGGGCAAATGTGGACCAGAATTATCAGAATATTTATCCCCGAACATTTTAATAGGATAAACAATCAAACTTTCTTTTTTTAGAAACGGGAGTAATTCAGTATAGCGCATCTCTAAGTTCGTCTAACTTTGTGGTTAGACAAAATTAGCTTCGGTTTTTGCTCCAAAGCTCATTTAGTTTCCGCGAGGAAGCTGAATGTGGTGTGAGAGATGATACAGCCAAACACGACGTTTGTTTCCATCAGTGTTAAATCCCTTTGGTCATATGTGAGTCACTGCTGAGTTCGTATGTGTTACTATTGTATGAACATCCAGAGAACATGAAAGATTTAACAAATCGTTCGCATATGAACACCGCCTTGATCTTGACATGTGCAGTGAGTCACAGCGATTTATAGCTATAATTTAAGGGTAATTTCTTTGAGAACCTAATATCTATAATGACATATTTAACCTAGAAAGCGTCGAGGTGCATAACCACATCTAGTTTTATATCATGTATTTCGTTTTTCATGTTGGTTTACGTCCAAATCTGGAAACCTTAAAGTCACACGGTGCACATTGTTTACTGGACGTGAATCCAGGTGTGCGCAAATAAACCGCGCGAGAGCTTCTGTCCGCCGCGCGAGCGCCGGGGGCGGGCCGTGTCCTTGACTGGCATTTCCGATGAGCAATGGGAACGGTCCTCGCGGGGACGCGCGTCTCGCTGGGGGCGCGCGCCGGGCGGCTGAATGGATGACGTCGCGAGCCCGGCGCCAGGCTGTCTGGGGCTCGCGCGTTAGATCAACACAGCTGGAGCGGGACAGGACACACAGCTGGCCCGCGAGCGCATTCCTGCACAAACACAGGATTGTGAGAAAAAGGGAAAATAGCCACAGAAGGGACACACTTTGACGTAAACTAAAACTTCAGGGGTTAAAAAGAGAAAGGCGAAACGTCCCTCTCGTTAAGGGGGATTTATCTCTCCTAAAAGATGAGTTGAGTCGTTTTGAGCTATTTATAGACGTGATGCTTTAATGCAGTGACCTCGCGCATAGCCTCTTTTCAGTGATTCTGTAATCCAGCCGGTTTCGTATCCTTCCAATATCCCGAAAATGCATCTTAAATAAATAGTGTGTGCGTGCATGTGTGTGTGTGTGTGTGTGTGTGTGTGTGTGTGCAGCCCGTCAGGGGAGTTCGCTCCTGACGCCAGGGTGTCTGCTGGTCATGGGAGTTACAGATTTACGCGTTGAAACCATAGCGTGGGTCTCTCTCTCTCTCTCTCTCTCTCTCTCTCTCTCTCTCTCTCTCTCTCTCTCTCTCTTTCTCTCTTTCTCTCAGTCTGTCTGTCTGTCTGTGTGGGTGTGAGAAGAGCTGAAACTTTGGCGTTAGAGGCACTTTACTTTTGTCCTTAAATTACTAAACAGTTACATAAAACACTTACTGGAGAGCCCAGAACGTTGTGTGTGTGTGTGTGTGTGTGTGTGTGTGTGTGTGTGTGTGTGTGTGTGTGTGTGTGTGTGTGAGAGAGAGAGAGAGAGAGAGAGAGAGAACGTTCTACGTTCTTGGCTCTGCAGTGTGTATTATGTATCTGTTGAGGTCCTTCTGATCATTTTAAGTAAAGTGCCTCTATAAAGCCAAGGTTTCAGCTGTGGTTGTGCTATTGTTGACCTTTTGACCTTTAGGGTTGACCTTATGCGTTGAGGTTCAGTGACCTGCAGCCTCCTCTTGAATTCAGCACTGAACCGATACCTATACAACTTAGTCAAGCTCTTCTGCCTTTCCTCCTTCTACTAGCTATTTGACAGGCAAGTGGAAACAACCAATCACAAGTTAAATCTTAGCTAGGACACGCCTCCGATTACCATAAGAGTCTTTTCATTGGTTCCGCGCGACATGAGGGTTTGTTTATTTTTGGGAGGGGCGGCGCTACAGACGCGCACATATATATGGAGCTCGGTCCGCCTGACGACTGTAAACGGGTCTGTGAGAGGACTGGGTCGTGTGGTACTGGACCGCTGGATATCGAGGTGTTTATCGAGTACTGTGGATATCGGCTCTGCCCACATCACCGTTGGATTCCGAGTTTATTCCTGCAAATCGTCAAGGAACCAAAATGAAAGCTGTCAGTCCCGTGCGCTCCGTCAGACGGTGTTACGAGGCGGTGTGCTGCGTGTCGGAACCGAGCCTGGCCATCCCCCGGGGCGCGTGCGAGGAGCCCGTGGTGGCGCTCGCGGACATGAATCACTGTTACTCCAAACTGAAGGAGCTTGTGCCCACCATCCCCCCGAACAAGTCCGTGAGCCAGGTGGAGATCCTCCAGCACGTCATCGATTATATATTCGACCTGCAGATCGCGCTGGAGAAGGAGACGGAGTCCAGGAGCCCGGACGTGCTGGCGGCCCTGCAGGTCAGTTCGGTCCAGTTCAGCCTGATTCCTCTCACGATGTGAAGAGTTCTGGGTTTGTGATTTCTAACTCCAGTTGTGTTTTGTGCACAGAGCTCAGAGATCACACACAAGTTCTCTAAAGAAGACAGGACTCTGTGCCATTAGATGAGCAAGGTGAGTGTTTTACTTCTCGTTTGAGTTTTCAGGATAAACAATTAGTTTTGTATTTATTCTTTTATTGATGAAATGCTGCTGATCGTTGTGCTACCGTCGTCGTTACGTTTAAACGGCTGTAAATGGCGCATTGGGCTGATCTAGACCCGCTTTGATCTGACCACTGTCGAAGAAACGGCACGAATCTCCATTTGTGACAGAATGACAGACTACGGTGGCCGAAAGCTCAGATCTCACACTAATGCCCCACAAACGGCAGTTAGAAACGCCGTGAAGTTTGATGATAGTTGTTGAAAAACCAAGAGATTTTCTCCTTTCCTGAAAACCTGGCCGTGTGAAGACTGAAGGTGGTCCCAGTTCAACATCGCTCCCATCACGGCACCCATCAGTCTGGGATAATGGAAGTGTTGCCGTTGGCGCCAGCGGGTCTGCAGTCTGAATGAAGTGTGTGTGTGTGTGTGCACGCGAGGGGAACAGAAAGAATGCTGAGTTAACTTTTCTCTTTCCCATCTATATTGCAGGTGCAGGACAGAACCCTCTGTACGTATGGACAGGGGTGGGAGGTTGAACACACACCAGGGCTGCGTGTATTCACAGTGTGGGAGCAAACACACGCCAGTCAGTTCAACCAGGCTTTGGTCACGGATACGTCAACCCACCAAAGCCGAAGATTTCTGAAGTTCAGAGGAGCTGTTGCTATCAAGACTATTTGGTTTCCTTTCTGCCTTTGTTCTTAAAACTCCATTTTGTGATGCCACAATCAAGCATTTCTGACTGGATACGTTCCAGATTATTAAGACTAACGTTATATTCCTTACAGTTCAGTTTTGGCAGTGTCCCCTGTCTTGATAAGAACACCGCAGTGTTGTGAAACAAGCTCAGTTCAGTTGGGTTTCAGAAAGCGACTTTTCTTAATCAATGAAAACGTGTATATATATTGTTCATCAGGGTTTTTCTTTCCTGGGGTTTTCATGGGTGGGTGTGGTCCAGTGGTTGTGTTAAGGGTGGGTGTGATCCAGGGGGTGTTTACAGATTCTAGAGAAATTATAATTTGTACTCTATACATATAGAGTGAATTGTTAAGTGTTTGTGGGGATTCTACATTTCTGCAGACTCTATCCACTGAGTTTTATAAACTCCATCATTATTTTGCATTTTGTATACATTCACTTTTTTTGCATAATAAAATCACTTGATGAGAACAAAACTACAGTGTAATCTGATATTCTGTGTGTTTACATCTAGTCTCATATTCTGTTCTTTGTGTTTAAATTTTCTACTCTAAAATTAATTTTTACATCAATGGAGCAACACAAGTTCCTGTTAGAACAGCAGCTGATGGGTGAATGGTTGTGGAGACAGACCGGTCCTGGTCCTGTTCTATGGAGGAGCATAACATGGGTGGAGGAGTGTAACGTGGCTTGTGGAGGTGTGTAACATGGGTGGAGGTGTGTAACGTGGCGGGTGGAAGTGTGTATTGTGGCGGGTGGAGGTGTGTAACGTGGCGGGTGGAGGTGTGTAACGTGGCAGGTGGAGGTGTGTAACGTGGTGGGTGAAGGTGTGTAACGTGGTGGGTGGAGGTGTAACGTGGTGGGTGGAGGTGTGTAATGTGGCAGGTGGAGGTGCCAGTGTGGATCACCCCTCCACGTAGCGCACCTACACCTGCACTACTGACCTACACCTGCACTAATGACCTACACCTGTACTACTGACCTACACCTGCACTAATGACCTACACCTGCACTATTGACCTACACCTGTACTACTGACCTACACCTGTACTACTGACCTACACCTGCACTACTGACCTACACCTGTACTACTGACCTACACCTGCACTACTGACCTACACCTGTACTACTGACCTACACCTGCACTACTGACCTACACCTGCACTACTGACCTACACCTGTACTACTGACCTACACCTGCACTACTGACCTACACCTGTACTATTGACCTACACCTGCACTACTGACCTACACCTGCACTATTGACCTACACCTGTACTACTGACCTACACCTGCACTACTGACCTACACCTGCACTACTGACCTACACCTGCACTACTGCACATGCGTGTCACACAACATGAAGGTGAGGTGGTTACTTCCCCAAAACATTTCTGATGGCCATGACAGATGACCACTCCACAAAAACCTCTCTGATGTGTGAACTGAATAACATAACGATAAAGTTCACAATGGCTATTCTGAAGGCAACTATTATGATAAGAGGGCATTAAAACGGGATTCAGGAGTAATGCATGATGGCCAACGATCAAGATGTGATCTGTGAATATAGTTCCAGCTTTTGATCTATTTGTTATGGTCATAGTTTCACATATTTCTATCATAGACAAGAATGAACAGCACACACAGTTTATTATTACGCGATTTCCCATAATTAAACCTGTTATGGCAACACGTAGAGCAGGTAGAGGAGTCGTTATTTTAAATACTGTATTGTTAATTTATCTTATTGAAGAGTTCTAGCGCCATCTGGTGAATTCTGAAACTACTTGCAGTTCGGTGCGTTTTGTTTTTCGTATTTCGTAAGAACAGCTGCCACACTGTTTGCATTTAATTTTCTTGTTTATTTTTAGACGTGAATCCTGTATTACAAACAAGCAAAATATTCTTTTAGACGATCTTTGATGTGTCACTGAAAATGCACACGCGTAGTAATTTCTTACAAAGAATAGTTTGTTAGCATTAATGTTGTGGAAACACTAAGACACATGGCTGCCTAAAATGATATCTAGACAACTTCCGGGAGGCGTTTCAACGGTGCCGCCAAAAGTACACTTGTACTAAATGCTGGACGAATAAATAATTTCACATTATGAAACAGTCATAATACAGTTATAGTGACCCGGGTTCATTAGGGTGTCTGTACTCCGCCTGTTTTAAACACTACTCTGGTTCATTTAATTAGTACAAAGAAACCTGATTCATCATCTTGTGTGAGCTGCACCTTAAAGAAAAATGCAAAAATAAAGAATCATTCAGCAGTACAGCTATTTTATGGAGGAAAATATATTGATCCTTTAAATGAACGTAAAACGTTAGGGTACTGGAATACACGCTAAAGGTTGTAATTCCTAGTGTATCCAGTAGAGGGAGATGTGGCGCAGTTTCGTCAGACCAAGTTTACCAAATGTACGAAGTGGAAAACCACAGAATAACCACAGCATAAATGTTTCTGCATATTTGTGTCACTTATGTCACTGGTTCTTTTACATAACATAACCATAATCATTTCAATCATCTTTAAATATAGCAATAAATTAATTAACATATTTAGAATAAATTAGAGAATAATCTTGATTATTTATGTATCAGCCAATAGCCTACAGGCTTGTGTAAATGTATCATTCAAAATGGACCTCAAATCAGTTTTTATAATGAATTCTATTGTGTCTGAAGACTTTATAATGGATTGACAGGCAAAGCTCTGCAGTTCTGTGTGTGTATGTGTGTGTGTGTGTGTGTGTGTGTGTGTGTGTGTGTTTGACACTCAGTCAAACAGCAGGGTGGTGACTGTGGTAGTTATCAGCGTTGTCGGTACATCTGACAGTCTCGTGTGTGTGTGTGTGTGTGTGTGTGTGTGTGTGTGTGTGTGTGTGTGTGATAAGATGCTTCCCTGCATGTCTGTGCTAAGCTTCCTCTCTGGGCCTGAGAAAATGAAGTTTCTTCTTCACGTTCTGAGAGGCTTGTGTGTGTGTGTGTGTGTGTGTGTGTGGTTGTGTGGTTTCTAAGTCTAGAACCAGCTTTTAGAGCAGCTTTTCCACAAACAGATTTATTTTAGTTAGTTTTAGTTTTAGCCACTTTAGACAACAGTGAACAGGTTTAAGAGGAGAATTACTGGAAGGCTCAGTATTACTTCAACAGCAAGTGGGAACGTGTTGTTTAGAGGTGCACCCTGAATTCAAATGTACTGTGTATTGTCAAACCAACCCAACTCAGGGCAGTTCAATTCAACTATACATTCTGTGGTTGAAGTGAAAGAAAAATAAACTGAACACCAGAACATTTCAGATGAATTATGTTGTTTTTTTTTTCTGTATTTCAGACTAGAAGTATTTCACATTGAACTCAGCTCACAGGACAATGTATTTTAGTCTTCATATAAACTGTGTTTTAATAACTCAGTGTGAACACATCATTTAACTAGAAATTTTATACATTTTGTTTATTAATTTTTTTAATATTTGCCATAACTTTGGTTGACCTAGGGGTGTGTGTGTGTGTGTGTGTGTGAGAGAGAGAGAGAGAGAGAGAGAGAGAGTGTGTGTGTGTGTGTGTGTGTGTGTGTCGTGTGTGTGGTTTGGTAAAGCAGGGCAGAAACTAAATGTTTTCCATCCATTTGTGGTCAAATAAACAGTCAAAGGTGTTATATTAGAGAAATGAGATGCCTTACAGCAGACACCAATAACCTGTCAAAATATGAGCATCGTTGATATGGTCTACATCTGTCTACAGGAATATTCCTGTTGAATGTTGAATGTGATATTGATAATGTTAATCATTTTGTCGAAGTGCATCCGCTGAACTGTTTTTTTAAATACTCTAAATACATATCAACCCTTGCTCAACAGAGAAAATGTTCAATTTGGAATATTCATGTATTACTGGTAACCAAGTAACCAATAAAGCGCGCAGTCATTAGTATTTTAAGTTATACGATTACAAAGATACTGTTTGAGGACAGTAGCCTTTGTTCCCAAAGGAGAATATAAAATGTATGCTGGCCCTTTAAGGAGAGGCACGCCGTACTCCAACTGTTCTATGCAAATTTATGCGGAATCGAACGAGTGCGGCGTGCCGCCGACCAATCACAGAGTCCTTCCAACCGCGGGAGATCCAAATTTCGCGGGACGTAATTTGGCGCTAAAATAGCGTCTGGCTGTTGTAGCTGATGTCAAAAGCTCGAGCGCTCGCCCGTGCAGGGTCCGCACGAACAACACGGCTCTACCAACATCAACATTCAAAGGAAAACAAAACAAGAATCATTTTGAAGCTTTTCCCCGCATTCGGAACGCAGATAGGTCAATATATTTAAACGTGTCTGGGCATTGTGCTAAATTTCTTTTTAAATTATTTTTAAACTTTTTGAGATAGTTGCAGCTATCAAAGTCCTCGGCTGTAGCTTTTGAACAAAGGAACTCGGACGAAGCTATTTGCATTTCGACAGAATACTATTTTTGATAATTTATTGCATTATTACCAATATACTTTCTTTTATAATTAAGTTATTTTGTACTACATATCTATTTTTTTTAGATAGTATCGCTACCGTAACGGATAAATTTCAGTTCCCCACTAGTTGGACTCGGGGACTCAGAACAGATTATCTTTGAAATTAAATTGCTGATTCATTGATTCGTGCAGAAGCAGCCCGGAACCACAGGGAGGTTTTGCACAATAAGCTGAACTGTGTGCCGCACGCTGTGCAGTGGATCTCCGACTAAAGCGTGTGCAGGATGCTGCGGGTGCCCAGGGGGGTGTCTCCGGCCTCGGGCGGGGGCGCACGACTCTCGTGTCCGCAGAAGAAACTTCTGTCCGGTGGCAAAACGGATTTTTTCAGCGCGGGACTCGTGAGTCCGCCGGTGAACTCGGTGCCGGTCGGGTACTTCACCCGGATCGGTAACGCGGCAGGTGCGGAGCAGAGAGCGAGCTGTGTGTACGCGACCCCCCACGGACCCGAGGCTCGGCCGGTCCGGGCGGCATCCGGGCGGCTCCCGGTAAGCGCTTCGTCATTGAACCGGAGGTTTACCCCCGTGATTGATTTAGTCCCTGCAGAGACGGTCGGGCAGCGTGGGGCCTCGTCTGTAGGACCCGGGCTTATGGTCCCCAGCGTGGTCTTTACTACTGCAGCATGGCAAAAGATACTCGCACTCTTCACGAGACACCCGGCAGGTTACTCAGACTAACTGTAATAACACGGAGATTTAACGTTTCACCCGTTATGCTTAAACAGTCGTAGTCTAAGACAAAGTGAAGATTTGACTCGTGCATAATAAGACAAGCTGTGGGAATGATGATGATGATGATGAGTGTGGTTAATGTGGTAATTTCGGATTAGTAAAACAAGATTGACCCGCTAAGGGGCGGGGGTGTGTGTGTGTGTGTGTATGTGTGTGTGAGTGCGTGAATGTGTGTGTGTGTGTGAGTGAGTGTGCGTGAATGTGTGTGTGTTCCATTTGATACACCCTGATTATAACTGCCCGTTTGGTTGGGTATGCACAGGCACAGTGTTGTGTTATAATCGGTAACTACAGTTTACCGATTATTTACCGCTCGAGCGCCACGTTCTGTGTAGTTGGTGATCTTTGTGTTCAGGGCCAGACTCTGTTCAGACCCGAGAATGAGTCCAACAGTCCTCAAATCCCCGGTAAAAGCGTGTCAGCTGCAGTTCTGATCACACCAGCCCCCAGGTCTCCCTCTGAAGACCTGTTCTCCAGGTTCAGCTCAGAACCAGCCCGACCTGCTCCTGTAGGTATGGAGAGGTCAGACGGGTCGCAGTCACACTGGGAATGGTGTATTTGTGTGTGTGAGGGTGATAACTGCTCAAAACAGTGCCTTCATCAGAGGAACGAGGCTGAACTGGAGATGATAACTTCAGTTTGGCTGTCTGGAGTCAGCGTCATTTCCTAAAGCTCAGGGGTGGGTTTCCCGAAACGTTCGTAGCGCCAAGTACTTCGTAACCTCGTATGAAACGTACGAAGTTAAGAAGTACTTAGTGCTACGAACGTTTCGGGAAACCCACCCCAGAAGAGGGACATACACACACACAGTACCTTGTGTACTGCATTGAATCTGACTCTCTTTATTTATAATAATATTGCATAGCATAATCTAATATTCACCTGGTTAGTCAACCGTCATCGTGTCTGTTCTGAGACTAAGGTGCGTTAGCCCTGTGCTAAAACTCCCCACAGCTGTGCTAACGTGGCCTCCAGGAGCAGCTGGTCTTCTGTTTGAGGCTGACGGTGCCGTTGTTCACTTCTCAACGGTCCGAGCGTTCACACACCGCCCCGGGACCCAATAGGACGCATATATGTATATGGTTTGAGTTTGTTTGCTCAGTGTGGAGGTCTTACGATCACACTCTTCTGGAGGCATTTTGAGTTATTTGAGCGTAACATTGTGGATCCCACTCTGTAGGTAACGATGAATGCTGAATTTCTTCCGGTGTTTGACTGGTGGAGTTTTCCATATGCTGGTGTAGGTGGAGAGGGGGTTTACGGTCACAACACCCCACCCCACAAACACACACACACACACACACACACACCCAGCTCATTACAGAAACACTACATGTGTCCGTAAGTGTGAAGCTCTATTCAGACCTCAAACCCAGAACCCTGCTGAGTTACGTTTTCACCCTCTAGCCAACAGTTGCAACCAGTCCAGATAGGACATCTAAAATACACAGTGGCTAACGACTCACTGTGAATCAGATCAGTCCAAGAAGGACACCAAAAAGATCAGTTTGCATATATGGTTATTCATTTATTAACATGTGTTGTAGTGAATATGTGAGAGAGGTTTAACAGCAGTGTGGTAGCCCCCCCCCCAAACACCAGCCTCTCCGTCTGCAGTAGTAGCTGTCTGTTCCCGTGGCCACCGACCCCCTCTGCAGGGCTCACGTGTGTTAATGAGGGCCTGGACCACCACCACGTTGCTTCAGTTACGGCCCACCGCCTTTAAAAGGTCTCCCACCAAATCACACACCCCTCTTCCACCAACACCCTCTTTCCTCGTCTCACCCACGCTAATTCTTACACACAGACCTTTGATTGTGTCATCAGCTATGCAGGAAGGATGACCTTTTGTAATAAGATTGAGTGTGTTTTTACTGTAGGGTGTGGCACAGGGGCGGGGGTAAAAGTTCTTACACCAGTTTTCTCTTATAGAGAGTAATACACCAAGACTGGATAGATGTGAACTCAGGGGAACAGATGGTGTAGCCGTACTGCCTAAATCAACTCTGCGGCCAACAGGAACATCTTCAATCAATAAATCACTTAAGATATCAGTAAATCGCTTAAAAAGTCAATTAGACAAAATTTGAGGATATGTACAGAAAGAGAGGTGCAGATCCAGTGAAGAGGAACTGTGAGGGAGTGGTGTTTGGGTGTGTGGGAGTGGTGTTTGGGTGTGGGAGTGGTGTTTGGGTGTGTGGGAGTGGTGTTTGGGTGTGGGAGTGGTGTTTGGGTGTGAGGGAGTGGTGTTTGGGTGTGTGGGAGTGGTGTTTGGGTGTGTGGGAGTGGTGTTTAGGTGTGTGGGAGTGGTGTTTAGGTGTGTGGGAGTGGTGTTTGGGTGTGTGGGAGTGGTGTTTGGGTGTGAGGGAGTGGTGTTTGGGTGTGAGGGAGTGGTGTTTGGTTGTGAGGGAGTGGTGTTTGGTTGTGAGGGAGTGGTGTTTGGGTGTGAGGGAGTGGTGTTTGGGTGTGAGGGAGTGGTGTTTGGTTGTGAGGGAGTGGTGTTTGGGTGTGAGGGAGTGGTGTTTGGGTGTGTGGGTGTGAGGGAGTGGTGTTTGGGTGTGGGAGTGGTGTTTGGGTGTGAGGGAGTGGTGTTTGGGTGTGAGGGAGTGGTGTTTGGTGTTTGGGTGTGTGGGAATGGTGTTTGGGTGTGAGGGAGTGGTGTTTGGGTGTGTGGGAGTGGTGTTTGGGTGTGTGGGAGTGGTGTTTGGGTGTGTGGGAGTGGTGTTTGGGTGTGGGAGTGGTGTTTGGGTGTGTGGGAGTGGTGTTTGGGTGTGTGGGTGTGAGGGAGTGGTGTTTGGGTGTGAGGGAGTGGTGTTTGGATGTGGGAGTGGTGTTTGGGTGTGGGAATGGTGTTTGGGTGTGGGAGTGGTGTTTGGGTGTGTGGGAGTGGTGTTTGGGTGTGAGGGAGTGGTGTTTGGATGTGGGAGTGGTGTTTGGGTGTGAGGGAGTGGTGTTTGGGTGTGTGGGAGTGGTGTTTGGGTGTGGGAGTGGTGTTTGGGTGTGAGGGAGTGGTGTTTGGGTGTGGGAGTGGTGTTTGGGTGTGAGGGAGTGGTGTTTGGATGTGGGAGTGGTGTTTGGGTGTGGGAATGGTGTTTGGGTGTGGGAGTGGTGTTTGGGTGTGAGGGAGTGGTGTTTGGGTGTGAGGGAGTGGTGTTTGGGTGTGGGAGTGGTGTTTGGGTGTGTGGGAGTGGTGTTTGGGTGTGGGAGTGGTGTTTGGGTGTGAGGGAGTGGTGTTTGGTTGTGTGGGAGTGGTGTTTGGGTGTGAGGGAGTGGTGTTTGGATGTGGGAGTGGTGTTTGGATGTGGGAGTGGTGTTTGGGTGTGTGGGAGTGGTGTTTGGGTGTGAGGGAGTGGTGTTTGTATGTGGGAGTGGTGTTTGGGTGTGAGGGAGTGGTGTTTGGGTGTGGGAGTGGTGTTTGGGTGTGTGGGAGTGGTGTTTGGGTGTGTGGGAGTGGTGTTTGGGTGTGGGAGTGGTGTTTGGGTGTGTGGGAGTGGTGTTTGGGTGTGGGAGTGGTGTTTGGGTGTGTGGGAGTGGTGTTTGGGTGTGGGAGTGGTGTTTGGGTGTGTGGAAGTGGAAACAGGGTGTGAACCCTGTTTGGAGCAACAGTGTGAACAGTTGGGGTTCAATCCCAGAACAGGGCGTGTTGTTGAAGAGCTGCAGTATTTATGCCACAGGGCTCAGCCTGGCACTCAGAAGGCGTTCGACGGAGACCTTTACAGAGTGTGTCTGGAGTTCCCGCTGTTGTAAAATGTGCGACTTAAAGAGGGTGATTGTTGTGCCATAAGTGCCCCTGTTGTTGTGGAGACGTGCAGAGAGGCTGATGGTGTTTCTCCACGCCGACGCTCCAGACCTGTGACCTACCTGCTGCTGTATCTGCTCATTCATTTAGCTTTAAAGAACATTAAACTCTGTTTCTGTAGTGGTGGGTGGTGACTGAATTAACCTTTGATTCATTATGAAATGGAGGTTTTTTTCATGGACTGAATTTCTGGACACTCATTTCCAAACAAGCACATGTGTTTCAGAAGACCTTCACACGACTTTAAGAATGACTTGCTCCACAGGAAGAGTGCTTACTAGTCTTTGCGGTTTTGGTATGAGGAAAAGATCTCAAATTTCCTCTCAGCTACCCATCTGTGTGAATACGTCTATGTGGTGTGTGTGTGCGCGTGAGTGTATGTGTGTGTGAGTGTGTCTGTACCACCCTCATAGCCTTTAGAGCAAGGCTCACAAACACTTCTGGACAGTCACAGTAACCATGGAGAACTGTCTAGTTCCAGCCTGTGCTTGTGGAGGCCCTGCACCACCGTAGGGTCTCCTAAGATCTGGTCTCCTAAGATCTGGTCTCCTAAGATCTGGTCACCTAAGATCTGGTCTCCTAAGATCTGGTCACCTAAGATCTGGTCTCCTAAGATTTGGTCACCTAAGATCTGGTCACATAAGATCTGGTCTCCTAAGATCTGGTCACATAAGATCTGGTCTCCTAAGATCTGGTCACATAAGATCTGGTCTCCTAAGATCTGGTCACATAAGATCTGGTCTCCTAAGATCTGGTCACCTAAGATCTGGTCTCCTAAGATCTGGTCTCCTAAGATCTGGGTTTCAAAGTGAGCTGCTCCTCCTGACGTCCTTCCTGGATTTATTACCATACAGCTTCTCTTATCTGGGCATGAGAAGATGGCCTCAGAGGTCCTGGTGGTGTGACTATAGGAGCGGTCCTGGTGGTGTGTCTATAGGAGCGGTCCTGGTGGTGTGACTATAGAAGTGGTCCTGGTGGTGTGACTATAGGGGTGGTCCTGGTGGTGTGACTATAGGAGCGGTCCTGGTGGTGTGACTATAGGAGTGGTCCTGGTGGTGTGACTATAGGAGAGGTCCTGGTGGTGTGACTATAGGAGCGGTCCTGGTGGTGTGACTATAGGGGCGTTCCTGGTAGTGTGACTATAGGAGCGGTCCTGGTGGTGTGACTATAGGAGCGGTCCTGGTGGTGTGACTATAGGAGAGGTCCTGGTGGTGTGACTATAGGAGCGGTCCTGGTGGTGTGACTATAGGAGCGGTCCTGCTGGTGTGACTATAGGAGAGGTCCTGGTGGTGTGTCTATAGGAGAAGTCCTGGTGGTGTGACTATAGGAGCGGTCTCTTATGTCCAACTCTTTTGGATGGGCTTGTTAGACTGCGGGATTATGGGACTAGGAGACCAGCACACTGTTCTGGGGGGAGTACAGAGCTCCAGGAACTGAACCCTAATGGTGGCTGTCCCGCTCCCACCTGTTCTGGGTACAGATGTTAGTGGCAGATGGAGAACTCGCTTGGTCTTGGGACAATGGCACCCTTCTTCTGACACGCACACACTCACGCGCACACACACACACACACACACACATATATACAGAAATGCATACAGCCATCCACACATGCAAATATACACAAGTACAGCTCTATCAGTCGTGTGTCTACATACACATGCATTCAAACACACGCATGCAAATATGTGCAGGACGTCCTCAAGAATCCTGACCCAGAATCAGTAGAGGTCTTCACAAGTTGGAAACGGAGGTGAATGTTAATAGAAGTGTTAGTGCTGTCATGTTTGGTTAAGAATTGTGTGTGCGCGTGAGTGTGTGCGTGTGTGTGTGTGTGTGTGTGCGTGTGTGTGTGTGTGTGCGCGTGAGTGTGCGCGTGAGTGTGTGTGTGCGTGTGTGTGTGTGCGTGTGTGTGTGCGCGCGCGTGAGTGTGTGTGTGTGTGTGTGCGCGCGTGAGTGTGTGCGCGTGAGTGTGTGCGTGTGCGTGTGTGTGTGTGCGCGTGTGTGTGTGTGTGTGTGTGTGTGTGTGCGTGTGTCTATAGTGATAACAGTAGGTACTGATTACTCTGAGCTATGAGTGTTTGCCCAACACAGGAGGAGTAGGTTGTGCTCGGGTGGAGGTCCGTTAAACCTGTCCAGACCCTGCCTACACCTCTCCTGATCCAAAACTTTTAATGGGCTCATGTGAGCCTACAGCACCAGTGCTGACAAAGCCAGACCTCAGACCTGAGAAGCACTTCAGATGTCTTCATCTGAAACGTCTTGGAGTCAAATGGACGAAAATGGCAGATATCATGTTGTTTAGTAAAATGTGCTTTTATTTACAGCTGAATGGATTTTCGGATTAACTCAAATCTGCAGGTAGAATTAACAGGTTAAATCAAGTGTGTTAACAGAGTCAAAGCAGGATGTACATGTCTCTGGTAATGAGGAATCTAATTTCTTGTGTTTGAGAGCTTCATTACATCTTTATTACAACTTCTTACTCTGGTTCAGTGTAACATCAGGGCACTTGGGGTCTGTGTTTGCTTCTTTTATCTGAGCTTATCCAGACACAGTAATCAACAGCTGTCTGCAAGTGGATTTTGGTGTGAGTGGTTCTAAGGTGTTGGAGATACCAGTGTGGAAGATCTCCTGGAGATATCAGTGTGGGAGATCTCCTGGGGGTTTTACAGAGGAGAACAGGGTGAAATATGTGTGGTTTTTCATTCAAGTGGGTCTGAAGTGAAGCCCCCCCCCCTCCACACACACACACACACACACAGCAGGACAATCCCCACAGCTGCAACCGGACACTGATGAGTTTGGACAAACTTCTCACATGTTTAACCGACCTCCACAGCATAGCTCTCGGAGCATGTACCTCGCCGGGACCTTCTCCGACTCTCAGAACTGAACCCGTGGTTTCTCTTCTCTCTTGTTTCGGCTTCCTCTTCCTGCAGGCCAAGAGGCGTCTGGATCTGGAAGACCCCGTGTATCTCCCGGGGTTTCGCACACCAAAAGGCAAAGGGACCCCAGCCCCGGGCAGGGTCTCCAGCCCCAAGAGTAAGGGAAAGAGAACAGTTCGGCTGTTCTAGAACCCCTTTAGAATGCTTGATTCGCAATGATCCAGAAAACATTCCATGATGTAATGCCAGTTCTAAAACTTAAATATTCTGATTCTAGAATATTCGTAGAATGTTGGTGGATAATCTGGTGCACTAGGTGACGGTCTTCTGACGTGCCTCCCAGTGCAGGCGGGTCTTGCGGGTGTAGTGTGAGCTCCAGAGACACGTCTGGACTCATCTCTCCTTCTCTAACCCTCAGCGCCCAAGTCGCCGGGCGAGCGCACGCGCTACGACACCTCCCTCGGGCTGCTCACCAAGAAGTTCGTGGGGCTGCTGAGCAAGGCTGCGGACGGGGTTCTGGACCTGAACTGGGCCACCGAGGTCCTGGAGGTCCAGAAGAGACGCATCTATGACATCACCAACGTGCTGGAGGGCGTGCAGCTCATTCGCAAGAAGTCCAAAAACAACATCCAGTGGCTGTGAGTGTGCACCTCCCATCAGGCCAAACTAGTCAAGTTAATATGTGAGTGTGCACCTCCCATCAGGCCAAACTAGTCAAGTTAATATGTGAGTGTGCACCTCCCATCAGGCCAAACTAGTCAAGTTAATATGTGAGTGTGCACCTCCCATCAGGCCAAACTAGTCTACTTAATATGTGAGTGTGCACCTCCCATCAGGCCAAACTAGTTAGTCTAGTTAATATGCGCATACACTTACTTATAATATGTTAGTCAAATTATTATGGAAGTAATTGTTCTTATAATGTACATATCCAATGTAAATATATTTACACATATAAAGTGCACATACACACTTTTTATATTTATAATACATTAAAATACACTTGTGCTCTTATATGCTAGATATATTATGTGCACTTATACACTATAACATAATGTACACTTATAAACTATAATATTATGTACTTGTACACTCATATTATATAATAGAGACTCTTGTGGTCTTCAAACGTAGACTGAAGACTCACCTGTTTGTTGAGTACTTAAATGACCACTGACACCACAGACAGCACTGGTCTTAGCTAAGGAGGGATCATTGATGCTAGGATTAGAGTTGGGGCTGTGCGATAAAACGATAATTATATCGATATAACGTCTCGATAGAAATATAAGACGCATTCGATAGAAATCGATAACATTTCATTCCCGCCATGTTTTGACAGATAACATGAATAGCCAATGACAATAGCGCCGCCCAGATCAATCAAGAGGATGAACTAGAGTTCCAGCCATTTCAGGGTTGTTTGAAGCACACAGTGCTGAATGTGGGTGTGGCGGCAGTTTAGCACACGTGCTCATAAATAAATACGCAAAGCAAGTTCATCAAAATGAGGACGCGTGCACCACATTTCTGAAACACGCTACAAATTCAGAAACGCTACAAATCCAGCCACAACACAACTAAAGTTTACTGTGTTATACAGTTTCTCATTACGTTGAATGGAACTTAAGTAGTAAAGCTCTGTAGATGTAGCAGCTGTATTGATTAAACTAGCTAGCTATTTAGATAGAAATTACGTTGTATTAAATGGGATTTTAAGGCTTAGTTTCTGTCTAAATACCTAGCTAGTTTGCTACATTTAAAGAGCATTTAGCTTACATGTGAAATAAAGTGATAAGCAATTTTATCATGGATAAGAAAAATTATGCAATGTCTCAAAACGATTCCAGAAAATAGTCTAAACATAACCTGGTAATGAAGGGAATAACACTGTAGGTTTTTAACTAGAAACAAGAGTTGTATTATACAGAATCTCATTATGTAGAACGGGACTGAATTAGTAAAGGTCTTTAAATGAAGATTGGTAGGTAATTAAGCCTGAAAAAGTTTATGCCTTAGTTTTCGTCTAAATACATAGCTAGCTACATTTAAAGACCTTCTAAACCAGGGGTGGGCAATTAAGGGGCCACATGAGAAACCTGAATTGTGTCAGAGGGCCACACAAACGATAACTTGCGCGAGGGTTACATGCGCCGAAAATGACGTAATCGCGGTGGCTCCGCCCACCTTGCGCGAACTTCCGCGAATGCAGGTGTTTATACTTGCCGCGTCACATTCTGTGCAGTGTTCTCCGAAACGATATGTGGTAGTATAAAGAAACACCCCTCAAAAACAGGGGAAGGAACATTTACCTGACCAATTTTAATGTTGATTTGTGTTTCAGGTTTGAAAAGTGCTGGAATTTAGGATAAAGTACTTGAAAATGTTTGAAATTGTAACTACTTAGTTTCACAACAAATAGCCATCTGAATGAACAGTTCTCTTGTATTGCGTTAACAAATATGAGCTTCTTGTAATTCCAGGACGAAACATGAGAGAACGTGAAGACGTTAAGATTGGGTGATTTGAAAATAAACAAACATTAAATAATGTGATAAAAAAGTGAATTACTTCAAATCATTTCGAGTATATGTATAAATTAGTGGTGGGCCGTTAACGGCGTTAACGGCGGTCGTTAATTTGATACTCTTATTGAGCGATATAAAAATTATCGCCTTTAATCTATGCTTAAAGTTGGGTTGGGAACTGGGTCAAAATGGGTAAGCAAACTATGATGACTTTCAACTTGATAGTTTAGCTCGGGTATATTCCTAACCAAATTGCACAGTAGGGGCGAGAACGAGTTTTTAAACCTGTGAATTACAAATCGTACATGTGTTTACATGGATGCAGCCACGAAGTCGCCAGGTTTGCTTCATGGAAAATTCATTTTTAGGAACGTCAAGTGTTACCGGAGCGGAGCTCGGAGCGGTCGTTTTCTGCATGGTCCTAGCGCTAGATTCGTCGCTATTTAAATATTTTTTAACCGTTAAAACTGCAAACTGGTAAAACTACAGAGGACCAAAACTGACTTTTGAAAATTACGTCCGTGAGGTTAAATGTACTAAATGTTGGCTTACATTTCAAATATCATGTTTAGCTGAATAAACATGTTATTTAATGTACAGTATGTAGGCTTACAAATTCATGTTTAACTGAATAAACCGTTGAACACGAGTAGCCTACATTTTATTGAGCATGTTTTTTTTTTCTTCAAGTATCAAAGTAGAACAGCTTCCTCAAGCAGTCATTGATGCATTTTGGAAACAGGAGATGAACCCCTGGTCTAATGCACCCCTTGTATTAAGAAACCCTATCTCAAAAACTGACTTTTAGTCATTACTTGGGTAGCACGCATATGAGCCATTTTAATATAGATTAATCTAGATTAATTTCAAGATTTCAGTGAGATTAATCTAGATTAAAAAAATTAATCTATGCCCACCCCTAGTATAAATATTTAACTTAATTAAGTTTAACGTTCTGGGAAATATTGAAATAGACCTTGAAAGTGACGTACAAATGCTTTAATTCCACCTTATAAAGGTGTATGAGCCTAGCAAACATGACTTTGTTCATTGCGCTGAGGCGCGGCGCGCGCGAAGTTACAAAATTTGAGAGGTGCACGACCTCGCCAATCGACAGCGCGTGAGGCCCTCGTGCACGGGCGGAGCCACTGCGATTACGTCATTTTCGCCGCGCAGACCCTGGCACCGCGTCAAGTATAAACCTAGCTTTAAAGCACTTCTACGGCACTTTCAAGGTCAATTTCAATATTTCCCAGCTGACTCAGGTTCTCTCTAAGCTCGGTTTCTGGAACGGAAAACCCGAGTTTGTTAACTCTGAGTTTACTTACCCGGTTTAGTCACTTAATCCGCCTTCTGGAATGCCCCACTGTTCAGTCAGCAATTTGTTGTGAATCGAAATACAGTTACAATTTCAAGCATTTTCAAGTTCTTTAGCCTTAATTCCAGCACTTTTCAAACCTGGAACACAAAGCACAATTAAAATTAGTCACGTAAATGTTCCGCAGTTCGCGGAGGTTCACGCGAGGTGTGCGGAGCCGAGCGCTACGGTCACTCGCAAAAGTATAAACCTAGTTTAACTTGTTGCTGATCACCTACCGTGTTTCTCGCACAGCTCACACGCACGCACGTCCACACGGAATTAACACAAACTTTCAAAATAAAAGCGTCACAGTTGTATTGCACGCACGACATAGATATTTGTTTCATTTATGTTGTAATTTATGATTGGCCTCTCTCGGGCCTGACAGGGATGCACAACGGGCCGGATGTGGCCCGCGGGTCGTAGTTTGCCCAGGTCTGTTCTAAACCATCTATGAACAGCTAGTTATCTATCTAGTTACATTTAAAGAGCTTTAGAAATTCTGCAGAATCCGACTCCCCTTGTTTGCGCGCAAATAAAGATGCGGGTTAAAATTAAACCCTCCATTAAAAAGGTTAATATAAAATATTATAACAAAATTGGTTATATTATTAGACACTTATTGAACGTAGAGACATGTGCTTTATGTGGAATAGCCTACACATCCAGATAAGTCACCAAAATTAAAAGAAAAACGTTAACCAGACTTTTCCATCCTGTTAGTTACAGTGATTATAACGTAGTTCATTGAGCACTACAGTTTTGTTTTGCTATGATGAACAATTAAAGGTTGCACCTTATTTATGCATACAAACAACGGAAATCGCGAATATCATCTGTAGTGTCTTTATATGTGTGCAAACGAGGGGAGTCGGATTCTGTCGAGGAGTCAGAACAGCGACATTCAATGTAATGAGAGACTGTATGTGAGGGGATTTATGATTCACTGTCTGTGACGCTCAATCAGACTCTGAAATGTTCATTCCCTTATCCATGTTTCTGCCCTTCAATTACAACTTTTCTTCTTCAGTTACAACTTTTATTAAACTTTGGAACTCTTTCCTGACCCCTATGTGCTGTAAATATGTTAACATACTGTAGACTGAACACATTTATAATGCTGTTTATGAACCCTGGTGGCTATGATCTATGTCTGAAGACGATATCAAAACCTTTACACTGTATAACAACTCTTGTTAATAACAATCTGCAGGTTGTAGCCAGAAACGAGTTGTGTTATAGTTGTGTTGTTAATTTCTCACTTAAAGTATAAAGGAAATAGTGATTTGATTTATATCATGATATATATCGATATTGACTGATATGAAAAAAGTTATCGTGATAAGCTAAGCTTATTTAGTGATTTATGAGGGTGGAGGGAGATTGTTCTAGAAAACATGTCTAACTACAGTTGTGGAAAGGTCAGAAGTAGTTTTATTGTTTAAAATTTAGAACTTTATTGCTGACTCAGTTGTGTGTGTGTGTGTCTGCGTGCATGTTTTTTCGTGTGTGTGTGTGTGTGTGAGACAGTGTGGGGGGTGTGTTTGAGGGCTCAGTGAGTGGTTCTGAGCGTCCGAACACCTTGCGGAGAGAGCTGGCTGACCTGGACAGGAAGGAGAGAGTTCTGGATGATCTCATCCAGTCCAGTACCAACCAGCTACGAGACCTCACGGAAAACACAGCCAACCAAAGATATCCTTTCAGCCTCTTAGTGGTCGCAAGTCTTTATGTGTGTGTGTGTGTGTGTGTGTGTGTGTGTGTGTGTGTGTGTGTGTGTGTGTGTGTGTGTGTGTGTGTGTGTGTGTGCGCGTGTGTGTGTGCGTGCATGTGTGCACATGTATGTGTCTGAAAGTGTATGCCTGTGTTTGTACTTTTGTATACACAGGTGTGCTCACTATATGTATGTGAAAGTTTGTTTACTTATGGAGGTTGTCTGACGTGTTTTGTCTGCATTTTTGTGTTGTTTTGATTGTAGCGCTTTGAAATGGAACCCGTATACATATGCAGGAGCGACCCGCACATAGATTAGCTGGAGAACATTCCAGAATATTTTCCTACTGAATTTCTTACAGGGACATTTTGATGTGTAAAATACAAATCCCTTGGATTACAATTCACAATTGTGAAAAGAGATCATGATCTTTATGATCTTTAAGACTTGTAATATACAATTATATTAAATGTATTTCCCAGTACAATTGAACCCCGGAACGCTAATTCGTTCCGGAAGGAGCATTGAGAAGTGATGCAGTCGAGTTCCGAATCAATTTTCCCCATAAGAAATAAGTGAAAACTGATTAATTCGTTCTGAACCATCAAGTTGAATTCCAATGCTAAATCCGTCACACAAATGCATTTTTCTTACTTCTCTATGATCGCCTTTTTCAACAATATTGTTCTTACGTTTCCTCTTCTGCTTTGTTTTTAGTCTAAAACAGCACAAAAAACAACAAAAATGCAGCAAACGCTTGGAGCACAGCCTCAAAATAGTTTTAAGGCCATTGAACAATGGTGCCAACTAATGCCTACTAGCGGCATGTGACCAAAGCACAAACTGTATTTTGTTTACAAAAATTACGTGAGACGGGTCGGATTCTGAAGTTTTGTTTGGGCTCCGAGACAAAGTTTTCTCGAAATTTTGCGTCGAACTCCGAATATGTCGAATAAGTTCCGGGGTTCTACTGTACTGTGTGATGAGTGTGCAGTAACAGTGTAATATTTCTTTCCTTGAGTGAAGAGTTTTAGTTAAACTGCATTTGCTTTTGCCATGTGTGCATTGGTCTTTAACTCCGCCCACATTCGGATACGTGACCTATCAGGACATTCGGTCCATCACCAGTCTGCAGGAGCAGACGGTGATTGCAGTCAAAGCTCCTCCTGAGACCAAACTGGAGCTTCCGGAAGTAGCAGAGGTGAGCATAAGAGCCAATCATCATGCACTTCCTTCAGGTCTTCAGCCAATGAGCTTCTTCCTGGGGCCCAGTAAAGAGACACTCACTGCCTGTCTTCTCCCAGGATTCTTGTGCAAAGCTTTTCATCATCGTTCCTCTATCGAGCTCTTAGTAGAGAGGCTTATAGTGGCTCTGGTCTCAAGTGCTTTGGGGGGTGACAGGTATGTTCAGGCGTGGGCAGCTGGGCTTTTAGCAAAGCACTGAAGTGTCCGTATGACAGACACCTTACGTATGTACGTATGTATGTATGTAGGCCTGTGATTTGAACATCTTACTTTTGACTTCAAACCGTCAGTAGTGACTGTTACACTTACAGTCTGAAATAACTTTATTTTAACGTCAGATCTTAAAGTGGCAATTATGTTTTCACCATTTGTAATGCAAGTGTGAAGAACACAGGGTCCTTCATAAACATCCACGGTGCCTTTGAAATCAGACGCACTGTACTCACCACCTGTAGGCATCACATGTGGTCAACACCTGTGGTCATCACCTGTAATCGCCTGGAGTCATCACCTGTGGTCATCACCTGTAATCATCACCTGTGGTCATCACCTGTGGTTGTCACTTGTAATCACCACATTTGCTCACCTGTGTTGCTGTCTTTCAGCAGGCCTCCATGCAGATCTACCTGAAGAGTAAGAACGGTGCTATCGAGGTCTACCTGTGCCCAGAGGAAGGTGTGGGGGATGCCAGCCCCGTGAAGAATGCCACCCCCAGGAAGGACTACAGCCCCAGGGTCCCCCACTCCGCCTCTGACCAGACCCCGCCCCATCTGTACACACCCAAACAGCAGCAAGGCCCAGAGGGTGAGAAGGGGGCGTGTTCATGTTAATGATCAGTAGATGCTATTGGACGCTGTTTAGTGTGGTCCCATTTGAATAATGACATTCGTGTCCCTTCCAGTCTTTAGCAAAAAAGCTTCAAAACAAATTTTGATCCCATTTTTGTTTCCAGTGAAACAAAATAACAAACGTGTGTTTGACTACACTGGGCTGCATGTTGGGTGTTTTGCTCTGTATGGTGACTAAACAAATAAATGTGTGTGTGTCTCCTTCACAGCTGTTGTCTCTAAACCCCACCCCACCTCAGGAGCAGGAGGGGTGGGTGGGAGCAGCAGCACCGCCCTGCTGGACGTGGACGGGATCCTGGGCCTTCCTCCCAGCCTGCTCCAAATCACCGAGGATCAGTTGCCTGGCACGGCCCTGACCTCTGACCCCTCCTTTGTCAGTTTCTCACCGCCACTAGACCACGACGACGACTACCTCTGGGGCCTGGAAGACGGAGAGGGAGTTTCTGACTTCTTCAGTAACTACGACCTGGGGGATCTGCTCAAGAACTGAACCAGTAACATCTGGAGCAGGTCTCCCCTCACCTGCCGACCGCACACAGAGACCAGCCGGATGAGTTCATAACGTTGAGCTGCTCTTCAGTGTGAGCTTTGCACAGTGTAAGTTAAGGGGAGGAGCTAAGAACAGTAAGGACTCCCCAAAAGGTGTGAACCCAAACTCCACATGAAGGGTTTTGGATTTTAGATTCCAGGTTTAAATCCTGAAATAGTGAAATTAGATTATTTAATCCAGTCCTATAAAGCTCAATCACAGATGTTTGTGGAAGAGGGCAACTAGTGCGATCAACAGCACCTCCTAGTGGAGCTTTTCAGAAATGCAACTTGGAATAGATGTATTTACACTATGAAGCCATCCTACTGTCATTACTGTCAGTTGTTAAGTTAGATGCTTCTTAGGGTAGGTTTGTTTTTGTTTTTGTTTTTTGTTTTTTGGTTTTTTTGATGGAACAAAAATATTTTTGTATATTGTAGGTATTTCATTCAGCAATGTAAGAAATATTTTTGGTCACAACCAATATTGAATTTTTTTACAGTGCACTTTTTGTAAACTGTAGTGTTTTGGGATGTTTTAGTTTTTAATCAATCTCAGGAATTGTTGACATTTCCAAAGCTGAATGCCTGTAGTGTGTTTTCAGTTTTTGCCAGTAGAGGGCGGTAGTAGACTGACTTCATGCTGTTGCAAACCCTCCTGTCAGTTAGACAGTATCTCACCTCCAACTAATACAACATGCAAGTCCTCTCATTACAGGGAAATACAGGGAAACACATACACACCACTGTTAGCCATGGTGCCAAACCACCATAGAATGGTTCCACAACACTGAATGTGTGAGGATCCAGCCTGTATCTAGAGCCTAATCTAGACTGATCTGAGGATCATTTGGGAACTGTGAAACGTTAGCTAGAAAGTATTCCTGATACCTCTCAAGATTCATAGTGTCACCTGAAATAAGGGATTAAGGTAATTTCTTATAAATCTGGCAGTTGGCAATGGCTGTCCGATAACCACACAAACACACACACACAGCTAGCTATTAAAGGATATATGAAATCTGGCAGCTAAGATGTCACTTTTATAGGCTAAATTGTTTTTCTAGAGTTTTCTGCTAACTAGTAGCATTTTTGTAATGTTTGAAATGTAAATGAGGAAAGCCTTTAAAGTTTAGGAGGATCGGCTAGGTGTGATCAGGTAGGAGTGATCAGCCAGGAGTGATCAGATAGAAGTGATCAGTTGTGAGTCTCTCAGATCACCCTTGCTCATCTGCTGTGACATATTTGATAGTGTATAATTAATTTAATTACACCTCCATCTCTCTCTTTCTCACTGAATTCTTGCCCCACCTGAGGCCATTTGGACTGATGTATGTCAGCAGATTTATCGATGGCACAGTTCAGAACACCTGAGTTAAGTGAGATCACTGAGACGTAAAAGCTGAGCCTGCTTCCACAGCCTGCCAGGGGACACAGGATCCTCACAGCCAGGGATTCTGCTCAAAGCTGTTCCTGTCCCTCACCACACACACTTTAAGACAAAAGCAATCCAGATTACTCGTTGCTAGAGTTGCAGAATTGTGAGGTGAAGAGTGTAGACGGGCTTGGCCGTCATGGTGAGCTGGTGTGTGATGCTGTGACACTTCTCCTCCAGGCATTATCGTTTACTTCTTCCACTAGTGAATGGATGTCCTGTAACGTCCTGTCCTAACAAACTTGAAATTGTGTGGTTTATAGTGTTTGAGTGTGCGTGTGTACAGGAGCGGAGTTGGAGGTGTTAGGACATGGGTTTTTAGCTTTTATTGAAATTGTTCAGTTGAGTTTTGTAGTTTTTTTTGTAAAATGAATTATATTTTTTTCAATTGTACATAATTACTTTGTATTTATGTTTTACAGAAGTAATTGTTGACTTAGTGTTATGTGTAAATGATTCAAACTGGCAGCACTTAACTTTTTCAAATATTGTGCTTTTAAAGAATAAAGACCCTGAGGTACGGACGTTGTATCACTGTTTTTACAGCGTGGCTTCTTTGTATTCTCATCCCATCTGAGAAATGACGCCTCTGCACTCTTTAGATCCATAATTCTGTCTTGGAATTCTAGAACTGCACTTGATCTTTGGGGTTGGAATCGGATCGCCGTGGTTCTGAAGTTCTAAAGTTCCTCAGAACAGCTCTGGAATGCTGACGGACGTGATGTTGGAATTCCCACGGTGACGTGCATCCGTGGTGATACGTATGAGACACGTATCTTCAGCGGTCTGGAGGAAACCAAAGGTAATCTGCATACAGGGATGTGCTACAGAGCCGTTCACAACCACATGATGGGTTTGTCGTCTTTACGTTCATTCAAATGGAATAAGAGGAAGTGTTTTTCCATTGGTCCAGGTTGGGTTTAGTAAACATCTGAATATGTTGTTTTGACACTGGTATGATACCGTTTTAAGTAGGTGTGAGCGGTAATTTCAGGTCTGTGCTGGACAGCCACACCCTGCGTGTGAATACATTTACGAGAAGAGACGGAAACGACACTGCTGAGAAATGTTCTGAACAGTGTCCTCAGAACATACATTACTTCCAGATCCAACATCAGGAATCAACTCTAGATCAGTTCACTGGTGATGCAATTACAGCTGTCCATGAAAAGTGAAGAAACAACTGTCCAAATTCTCAAATTACTTTGTAGCCAAGCAATTATTGTTCCCGAAATGAATCACATGTGGTTGGTGTGTGTGTGTGAAAAAGTTAAAGAAGTTTTTAGGGAGAAGGGAGAGAGAGAGACAGGGTGGGAGAGAGACACAGGATGGGAGAGAGAGAGAGAGAGAGGGTGGGACAGGGAGAGAGAGAGAGTGGAAGAGAGAGAGAGAGGGTGGGAGAGAGACACAGGATGGGACAGGGAGAGAGAGAGAGTGGAAGAGAGAGAGACAGGGTGGGAGAGACAGGATGGGAGAGAGAGAGGGTGGGACAGGGAGAGAGAGGGTGAAAGAGAGAGAGAGAGACAGGGTGGGAGAGAGAGAGGGTGGAAGAGAGAGAGAGAGGGTGGGACAGGGAGAGAGAGGGTGGGACAGGGAGAGAGAGAGGGAGAGAGGGTGGGAGAGAGACACAGGGTGGGACAGGGAGAGAGAGAGAGGGGGATTTGGGCTGTAGATGAAGGGCATATGAGGCCCAGCGAGTCTCAGTAATATTTTGCAGGTTGCAGGTCTGCTTCACGTCTGTAGTCAGAGGGCAGTCTCTCTTTTCCCTGCTGTCTCTCCACCAGCCTTAAAACATCTCCTCCTCCCTCCCTCCCTCCCTCCCTCCCTCCCTCTCTCACATCGTCCTCGTGCTGCGGTTACTGTGCTTGTGCAGTGTAGGATAACTGATAACGCTTCTCATGCGTTTGAGTCAGCAGCTCCTGGCAGAAGCATATGGAAGTCATTCCAGTGCCTGGAAACATGACGTCTCTCCAGTCACCTTTACCGGAACCCTCCGCTGACCCGAGGCCCTGACCCTCAACACAGCTCATTGGATGGCCTAGTTACGGGACCCGCCCCCACACACAGTTGTGTGGTCAGATGTCGAGTTATGTCACAAAGGGAGGCGGGGGCTCAGAATGCACGAGGACACTGGAGTGAAAGAGAGGGTGAAAATGAGGATAGTGAACAAGCGTGGGGGAGGGGGGGGGGGTGATCACCCTGAGTGGGACCATAATCAGACCTTAACAAGAAACTGCTGTTCAGTGTTTCTAAATGGTCCCTTTGCACTCTTCCCCCACTCACTTCCTCACACACACCCCTCACACACACACACCCTCACACACACACCCCTCACACACACACACCCTCACACACACACACCCTCACACACACACCCCTCACACACACACCCCTCACACACACACACCCTCACACACACACCCCTCACACACACACACCCTCACACACACACCCCTCACACACACACCCCTCACACACACACACCCTCACACACACACCCCTCACACACACACCCTCACACACACACACCCCTCACACACACACCCCTCACACACACACACCCCTCACACACACACACCCCTCACACACACACCCCTCACACACACACACCCCTCACACACACACCCCTCACACACACCCCTCACACGCACACCCCTCACACACACCCCTCACACACACCCCTCACACGCACACCCCTCACACACACACCCCTCACACACACACACCCTCACACACACACCCTCACACACACACACCCTCACACACACACCCCTCACACACACACCCCTCACACACACACATCCTCACACACACACACCCCTCACACACACACCCCTCACACACACACACCCTCACACACACACACACACTTTTATTTTATTTTCCATTCTTTTGTTATTTTTACCATTAGTCCCCTCACCACTTTCCCTTTAACCATTCTCTTGTCCCTCTGTGTAACACACACACACACACACACACACACCTCCCTCTGAACACACACACACACCTCCCTCTGAACACACACATACACACACCTCCCTCTGAACACACACACACACACACACCAAAGCTATGACGTCTACTAACAATGAAGGTCAATCACTCTCACAAAGAGCCCCAAAGAGCCCAGGACAGCCACACACACTCATCAGGGCGGGGGAGACAGTCCAGCACGCCCGAGACTGCACACAGTGTGCGTCTGTGTGTCTGTGGTGGGCTTTGGCCTTTGGGCCACAGGTTCCTATTTAGTGCACTTTTCTCTTAACTCCACTGTTAATGTTTTCTCTGACACACCCTGGTCATAAACTGGCATTTCACTCTCACCATCACAGGAAGAAGGGAAGTCTTGTTCTCATCAGGGCAAAGAAAAAGAGCAAAAATCAGGGAGGGAGAGAAAAAGGGAGAGAGTGGGAGGGTGAGAAAGGGAGGGAGAGATAGGGAGCGAGAGAGGGAGGAGGGAGAGAGAGAGAAAGAGGGAGGGAGGGGGAGAGAGCATTTATAATTACTTGCAGAAGCTTTTCTGACTGAGGCTGAGCTCAGCATGTGTCTCTGTGTGCACAAGTTCAATGTTTTTTCTTCCCCATAGTTTTAAAGGAACAGTCTCTGTCTTCAGGGTAGGCATCTTTAACATTCAAACGTCTCAAAGTAAATACAGCTAGGCTCAGTATTTGCCTTATAATGTCTAAGTAGCACAATCACGTGAGAAACAGAATCGGTTGGGAGTCAGAGTTTGTCTCCAACGAAACGCTCAACTCTCTAAAGGTTACTGTATTCATGTGGTTTCACTGTGACTTGTTTTTAATAAAACTGGAAAACTGGTCAGTACATCAAAGACACACATATTAATGATCTTTTTCAAGTACATCCCGTCTGCTTCAGGGAGGCGGATGTATGTAGAATTACCCCAACCACACGGGACTACTTGGCTGCAATGGTTCATTTAAAGAAAATGAAGCAGAAAAATAAATGTATAATAGACATCATGCAGAAATATGATATGAAATATAATATAATATAAAAATATAACGTAGTCTAATGCAAACTCGCAGCTTACGTTCTGTCTACACAGCGATCTGCCCCTCGGATCTGGTGACAGTGGGTCACACCTTTATGCGTATTACATTTCACTCTTCGGGGGGGAGGACCAGTGTCTTTCAGTAGCACACAGGCCTGAGGAGGAATTATGTGTAGGTAATAGCTAGAAAAAGCCTAAATTAACCGACGTGTGTTTGTACTGGTTCTGAGTCCGGTTTCCCAAAAGTATCCTCGTGCTGAAATCGTCTTAAATTAAACGAGCGAGACTTGTGATCTCTCTGCCGTTCACGGTCATCTATGTATTACACAGTTTTGGGAAAATTCCTGAGATGAAATGCAGGAGTCTGGTGTGCATGTAAGTCAGATGTGTCGGGCACGTCTGACTCACCTGCCCAGACACAGACTGTCTGCATCTTTGAGTCTGAACTCCAGTAGATTCTGAAAGGTGCACAACAGGTGTATAAAATGCAATCAAACTTGTGTAATTAAAGGCGCACTGCACAGTTCTACATCACATACAGATCGATGAGTTTTACGTTTTCCAGCTTTAAAAACTTTAATTTTGAAATGCAAAAAAAATGCTTTATGTTTTATGTACAAGATCTGGCTTGTTCGGTACTGCTGAAGTAACTTGCAAGGGCCCATGGTACTAAGAATAATAAGATGAGACAAGAGAACTGAACCACTAAATAGATCCATTGAGTTCCGGGATTATTGTGTCCAGTCCACAACACGCTGAATGGACCGTGAGACCAACACTGGCCCAGACTCTCTCCTCGCGCGCGCTATTCAGCACGCTGCCAAAGAACACAAACATTCCCACGTGACGACCACGTTACTCCCCTCCCAGTCGCGCGCAACTGTGCCGCCCGCGCGCGTCTCTCGCGAGGGAAAAAATATCGGTGGAGCGGGTAGCGCGCGCAGACTTTCCTCTCACACCGTGTCCGCTGTCGGGGACATGGCACCGGTTTTACTGTTACCACGGGAATTTCGCTTTTTTGAGGATCGAAACGTCTTTTATCTGGATATATCCGTCCTGTGACTTGATTCTGTTTCTCCGCCGCGTCTTTTAAAGTTTCACGTTGGCCAAGTTCTTCTGTTGGGACTCCACGATTTTCGCTCAAATATGCCGGAGAAAATAAGCATCTCTGATTTCGTGTCCTTGGCGAACGAGGATTTAACGTCGCCGGCGACCTCGTGTTTTCAGTCCAAAATGAATGACTGTAGGAGCACGGTGACTGCGTTCGAGGAGGTGAGGGTGTTACCGTGCAGGCTACGGTGTAATGTACCTGTCCTGACTCCTTACATGTCCTGACTCCTTACCTGTCCTGACTCCTTACCTGTCCTGACTCTTTACCTGTCCTGACTCCTTACCTGTCCTGACTCCTTACCTGTCCTGACTCCTTACATGTCCTGACTCCTTACATGTCCTGACTCCTTACTTGTCCTGACTCCTTACTTGTCCTGACTCCTTACCTGTCCTGACTCCTTAAATGTCCTGACTCCTTACCTGTCCTGACTCCTTACTTGTCCTGACTCCTTACTTGTCCTGACTAATTACTTGACCTGACTCCTTACCTGTCCTGACTCCTTACCTGTCCTGACTCCTTAAATGTCCTGACTCCTTACTTGTCCTGACTCCTTACCTGTCCTGACTCCTTACCTGTCCTGACTCCTACCTGAGGCGGGGGTGTGGGGCTCTAACGCTCCCGGTCCTCAGTGTGAGTGTAAGGACAATGTTAATGAAGCTAAATCGTGACTTTCTTGAATCCACTTGAATGTTTTCGTGAACATTTAGTGAATTAAACGTTTATTTCCAAAGCTCAAATGTCGGGAGTTGGTAATGATTTTACATGCCTACGTGAAGTGTGCTGTGTAAAGTCTACGCATGAAACCACAAAGCGAAAGAAAGATTTGGGGAAGATAAATGGATGATGGGCGTCACAGCGAGGGTCCACCACTGTGTTTCCTCTTTCCTTCTTTATGGATCTTCAGAGCTGCTCATTCTGGATTCAGATTCTAGTTTCATACAGCAGGTCCACATTTCACGGTACGGTTTAGAAAGCCCACCACGTCTCTTTGAGGAAAATCTCTCAGTACAGATCGCACTTTCCACACACACATGGGCCAAATCCTAACAGCGTCTGTGTAGTTTCCAGTGCGGAGGGTAAATGGTCCGTGTGTGCTCGTTTCTGTGTTCATTGTGTTTGTCATGGTAGTAAAACACACATGCGCTCAGGTCTGGAAGAATGCGCAGGAGGGTTCACTCCTCCAGACAAGGAGAGTCCTCACAACGCAGGACAGACACGCTGTTATTCACAGGCCGCACACCGTCACCTTCAGGTGCTCTGCCGGTTAGGCGAGTTTACTGGGTGCAGGTGAGACACTGTGAGTGTGCAGGTGAGACACTGTGAGTGTGCAGGTGAGACACTGTGAGTGTGCAGGTGAGACACTGTGAGTGTGCAGGTGAGACACTGTGAGTGTGCAGGTGAGACACTGTGAGTGTGCAGGTGAGACACTGTGAGTGTGCAGGTGAGACACTGTGAGTGTGCAGGTGAGACACTGTGAGTCCGCAGCCCTGAACCCACATGCTCTTCCGCTGCTCTGTGTTTTGTATCGGTATAAGTAGACATTTTTAGGACTGGTTTTGTACGATACTCAATGTTAGTATGAATATCTCATTTCACCTTCTTAAAGATAAGGATTTGAGATGTTTAAAAAGATGAGATTCTTACAATGTGCCTGAGTAAACAATAAACATCAATAAATATATCTGTGCATACAAACTGCGTATCAGTTTGATCTCTGACATGAGAATTACAATCTTTTTTTTATTCACAAAGTTGTTTTTGACGCGGTGTCACACCAGACGTGAGTGTGTGTGTGTGTGCAGGCCCAACATAGTAGAGAAGGAACTTGTAAAGGTAGAAATACACAGTCATGCAAACAGTGCAAGTGTTTGGTTAATAACGTCTGAAAGAGTACATATGAGCCAAGAATTCTGAGGGGCTCCCTGTGTGTGTGTGCCTGTGTGTGTGTGTCTTTGTGTGTGTATTTGTGTCTGTGTGAATTGCCCCTCTGTGTGTGTATCTGTGTCTGTGTCTTTGTGTGTGTGTGCACGTCTGTATGTGTCCCTCTGTGTGTGCATTTCTATGTGTGTCTTTCGGTGTGTGTGTGTGTGTGCGTCTCCGTGTTTGTCTGTGTATGTATGTGTGTGCATCTCTTTGTGTGTGTATCTGTGTGTTTGTGTGTATGTGTGTGTGTTTGTTGTGTGTGAATCTGTGCGTGTGTATTTGCGTGTGTGTATTGGTGTGTAAATCCCGAAAGGCTCAGCTCTATACAGACTCTTTTTTATACACTTCATCATAGTAGACATGCAAAATGAGTGCCTAGCTTAGCAGTGTACTATGTGTGTGGTACGTTCCTTTATTTACATAAATACAAGAAGCCTGACTTTGCTTCTACGAGGATATGTGTGTGTACAACTGTGTGTGTGTGTGCGTGCGTGTGTGTGTGTGAAGGTCAGTTTAGGGTTGGCGGTGTGTAGCTTGAAAGCTTGTTTGGGTTAAAGAGCAGGGTTTGTTTTGTTCAAAGTTGATTAAAGCCTAGCTCATGCTCTCTTTAGATGAGGAAGAATGGAGACGCCATAACGTCTCTCTCTTTCTCTTTCTCTTTCTCTTTATCTCACTCTCTCTCCCCTCCCTCTCTCTCTCGCTCTCTAAAGAAAAAAGTGTAAATATACATAGTGACACTGTCAGCTTCAAAATAAATAACTATAGGAGTGTGTGTGTGCGCATACGTGCTTTAACATGGGTGTCTGTGTGTTGGGTCTCTTCGGTTGCCATAACAGCCGTGCAGGTCATGACATGTCCTCCAGAACAATGGGCAGGTAGTGCCGGATTGCTCCAGAAACACACGTGTCAGCTGTCAGGTGCCGTGCAGTCAGCCACTCCAGTGCACTGTAGTGTTCAAGGGCTTGACCTTGCAAGTCACTGTTTAGGTGTTTGTGAATTGTGGACGTGTATTTATGAGTGTTTGTGAATTGTGGACGTGTATTTATGAGTGTTTGTGAATTGTGGACGTGTATTTATGAGTGTTGGGATAAGGAAAAGATGCCCTGAGAGGCTCAGACAGGTGTGTGTACTAAGCAGATGTTTAGTCCCGTGTTGTTCTTTAGTCCTATGCTGATGATTAGTCCTGTGTTGTACACTAGAGGAAAGGGTGAATTAAGAAGTATCACGCTCTAACTACAGCTGGGCGATATGGGAAAAAATCTTATCACGATAACTTTTTTCATATCAGTTGATATCGATATATATATACAATATAAATCAAATCACTATTTCCTTTATACTTTAAGTGAGAAATTAACAACACAACTATAACACAACTCTTGTGTCTGGCTACAACCTGCAGATTGTTATTCACAAGAGTTGTTATACAGTGTATAGTTTTTGATATCGACTTCAGACAGATCATAGCCACCAGGGTTCAGAAACAGCATTATAAATTTGTTCAGTCCACAGTATGTTAACAGATTCACAACACACAGGTGTCAGGAAAGAGTTCCAAAGTTTAATAAAAGTTGTAACTGAAGAAGAAAAGTTGTAATTGAGGGGCAGAAACATGGATAAGGGAATGAACATTTCAGAGTCTGATTGAGCGTCACCGACAGTGAATCATAAATCCCCTCACATACAGTCTCTCATTACGTTGAATGGTGCTGTTCCGACTCCTTGGCAGAATCTGTCTCCCCTCGTTTGCACACATATAAAGGCGCTACAGATGATATTCGTGATTTCCGTTGTTTGTAAGGTGCAGTCTTTAATTGTTCATCATAGCCAAGTGCTCAATGAACTATGTTATAATCACTGTAACACACAGGACTGAAATGTCTGGTTAACGTCTTTCTTTTAATTTTGGTGACTTATCTGGATGTGTAGGCTATTCCACATAAAGCACGTCTCTACGTTCACCAAGGATTGTTTTAATAATATAACCCTTTTTA
Source organism: Brachyhypopomus gauderio (assembly GCF_052324685.1). Taxonomy (NCBI): domain Eukaryota; kingdom Metazoa; phylum Chordata; class Actinopteri; order Gymnotiformes; family Hypopomidae; genus Brachyhypopomus; species Brachyhypopomus gauderio. Next base: position 21,340,356 of record NC_135227.1, read on the forward strand.
TATTAACCTTTTAAATGGAGGGTTTAATTTTAACCCAATATAATCTGTAGCATCTTTATGTGTGCTACTTTATGAATTTAATCTCATTCCTGATTAACTGGATACGGACCAAAACAAAACCGTAGCATTTATTTCAGGGCTATTGAAAAAACACTCCGTCACGAGCATAGACATATATACATAGACGCCTCATCGAGCGGGGCAGCCCGCTGCTGCGATACGTAACAGCGTCCGCCATATTGGTGAGGGCATATGTGCCAGTAAGGCTAATGCAAGTGAATGGAGCGAACTTCAGAAAGTGCTCTTCTACAAAGTATTTTTAGCTAATGTTCGTCATCGACCCACTCACATATAAACGTTAATATATTTGGAAATTAAACAATCACCAATGACAACATTTATGACTTTTCATTATATTTTAATTGTAATTTCTGAATAAAAAAATGTCAACCTATGATACAATTGATTCCGTTTTTATATTTACAGTAATTAACATTTATGAACATATGTACACACACATCATCAATATATGAAATAATAAATAAAATATCTATTTATATATGTACACATTAATATCTATATATATATATATATGTGTGTACACATTAATATCTATATCTATCTATATATATGTACACATTAATATCTATCTATCTATATATGTACACATTAATGTCTATATCTATATGTACACATTAATATCTATATCTATATATATGTACACATTAATATCTATATATCTATATATATATCTATATATATGTCTATATATCGATCTATATCTATCTCTGTATATACTGGGATCTTATTGTTTGAAGCTAATACCCTTGGAAAAGAACAGTCTTGCACAGCTTTTTCCGTGTGTTACCACTCTGCAACTTAAGAGTGTTCAGCTTGGCAATATGGTGCAGTCTCAGTTTGTGGAAGACAGACACAACTTGAGACATCAACATGAAATGGTGGTTGTCAATTCCAAATTGTGTTTCTTGAATGTGCCCCCCCAGAAAAAATACATCCTCAGACCCAATCTCTGCACGAACCAACTGACAGATCAAGGCCACTTTGACCACTTGTTCTGACCTCGTCTGACGAATGAAGCGCTCAGCTGATCTGACCACCCTCACTGTGCCCTCAGAAAGAATCATCAGTCCTCCTTTGTTTTTTAATGTGAGCAGGTGATAGCTCTGATCAAATGATGCAGGTGTAGCATCAGTAACCAAACTACCACGGCACACATCACAGGACAGCTTTGTAAGAATTTGCCTGACAACAAACCCTGAGATGTACACCAGTGCATTATCAACCAGTGCACCAAAGCGGGTTGGTAGATATGTATGGTCACACACTAAAGCAGAGATGTTGACAAAGGGGGAGGGGTGCACTTCAGTTTCTTCTACTGCTGGAGAAGAGGACATCTCAAGAGCTGGCTGGGACACGGTCTCATCCTGTGCTACCACATTTCCTGATGAACTTGGAGACACACCGCACCGCACCATCAGATGCCTGAAGATGGCCTGGAACTGGTTGGCTGAGGGGTTGTTATTCCAGCCCCCTGAAAACATGCACACAAACACTTACATATGCAGTTAACCTGACAACATGCAGACAAAAAGACAAAGCTCATCTTCAGAGGAAAGAAGAATCTCAGCTCTGTACCCGATGCTCTGATTGAATTAAAGAGGAGCTCCAAGTGATTCTGATCCTGACTGCCTGACCTGTCCTGTCAAAATCCTCTGGCCTGAAATGCTCACTGCAGAGCATGGAGGGCAAGCTAGCAGAAAACCCTTCTCGTCTGACAGCTGTTTCCCATCTCTTTCTGAGATCTCTATCTTTTGGAAACCTACATAGTATGACAAACGTTTGCTAAACAAATCACAATAATCAGAGTACCTACTTCGGTCGAATTTAGTAAAAATATACTTTCGTTTGTTCTGAGACTGGTTTCACCGCGGGAAATCACAGTATTACGTCCGTGATGAACAGTATTGAACACAAAATCAGGAAAATCTGTACGTAAAATGACTCCGTAATGGACAAATAGAAGCATTAATACATTTACATTCTTACCTGTGAAAGGTTATGCCAATTGATCTTGTTTCAGTTGAAAAGCGGTTGGTGCAGTTATACGCAGAGCATGAGCGAGGCATCTTTCGCTGCTTCTCCGATCGCTCTTCTGCCCTCACCAATATGGCGGACGCATTTACGTACGACTCAGCGTTCCATGAGGCGTCTATGTATATATGTCTATGGTCACGAGTGTTACGTTCGCCCCCCCCCCCCCCCACAACAAGCCTGCCTGGTGACGCTTCGCGAGCGGCGGGAGGGTCCGCGCGGCGAAAATGACGTAATCGCTGTGGCTCCGCGTGTGCGCGAGTGCCTCGCGCGCTGTCGGTTCGCGAGGTCGTGCACCTCTCGACTTTTGTAACTTCGCGCCGCGCTTCAGCGCAATGAACAAAGTCACGTTTTCAGGGTTCATACACCTTTATAAGGTGGAATTAAAGCACTTGTACGTCACTTTCAAGGTCCATTTCAATATTTCCCAGCATGTTAAACATAATTAAGTTAAATATTTATACATATACTCGAAATAATTCGCTTTTTATCACATTATGTAATGGTTGTTTATTTAAAAAACGCCCAATCTTCACGTCTTCACGTTCTCTCATGTTTCGTCCTGGAATTACAAGAGGCTCGTATTTGTTAACCTAATACAAGAGAACTGTTCAGTCAGACAGCTATTTGTTGTGAAACAACAAACAAGTTGTTTACAAGTAGTTACAATTTCAAGCATTTTAAAGTACTTTAACCTAAATTCCAGCACTTTTCAAACCTGAAACATATAGCAACATTAAAATTGGTCAGGTAAATGTTCATTCCCCTGTTTTGAGGGGTGTTTCTACCACATATCGTTTCGGAGAACACTGCAGTGACGCTCGCGAAAGTATAAACGCCTCCACCGTTCGCCCCCCCCCCCCCCCCCCCCCCCGCCGCACCTCAGGGCACAGGTATCTGCCAAAATTGGACCGCGGACAAATTTAGTTGAGTACGCCTGGTATAGCACAATAGTTGTTTATGGTTACAAACCTACAAAGTGCCTGCGTAAAAGCATTAATCCAGATAATGTCCATTGTGTCGTGGCTGGATTTGCAGCGTTTCTGAATTTGTACCGCGTTTCAGAAATGTAGTGCACGCGTCCTCATTAGGATGAACTTGCCTTGCGTATTTATTTATGAGCACTTGCGCTAAACTGCCGCCACTCCTACGCCACTCCTGCTGTGTGCTTCAACCAACCCTGAAATGGCTGAAACTGTAGTTCATCCGCTTGAGTGGTCTGGGCGGCGCTATTGTCATTCATTGGCTATTCATGTTGTCTGTCAAAAAATGGCGGGAAATTAATTTTATTGATTTGTATCGAATGTGTCTTATATTTCTATCGAGACAACGTTATATCGATATAATTATCGTTATTGTTTTATCGCCCAAAGTACACTAGAAGAAAGTGTGCACTAGGAAGTGCACTTCAGTTAAGCTGCCCTGTGTTTGTCACTGATTAGCAGAGGTTCTGAAAACACCAATAAAGAGATGGAGAGAGATTAAGAAACCAGACAGCTCCAAAGGTGATGCTGAAATACAGACCACCCAATGCTGGTCGACAGTGCCGGATGAATCTTAAACCACCAATAAAAGAGCCAGATAAATATTATAACTCAAATAATAGAACCAGTTGAATCTTTCGACACAGACAGAAGAGCTGCCAGCATGACATGGATTTATGACATGGATAGCAAAGCAGATGTAATCTCATAGCACAGATATATATACAGATATATGTTTGGTCTGGTGGGCCGAGCATGTGGTTGTCACCTGGGAGATTCGGGTTTTAAGGTGGGCATGTTGACTGCTCTCAGCTTTCATTCCATGTTGACGAACCATTCCTGCTGTACTGCAGCATGGAATGCCAACCCTAATCCTAACACCTCACTCTCACTCCAATACCTCACCCTCACCCCAATACCTCACCCCAACACCTCACTCTCACCCTAACACCTAACACACCTTATTCTTCATCTTCTCATTCAAAATTTCCAGTCCACCTTACAATTCAGCAGTCCACCTTAAAATTCAACAGGCTAAGGGCAAACTCAGCAGCTTTCCCATAAAAAAAAAACTGGTTAATAAATGAATCGATGTTGGTCTGTAGTGGATCTATAATGGATCTATAGTGTTGACACAGTGCTATGGGTGTCATCAAGTGGGTGAGGGCATTTGCATTTGAACATAATAGTTTTAAATGTCTACAAAATGTGTAGAAATGTCTACAATTAAACTCTACAGCTGTGCATGACTGGCCCTACACAACCTGGCCATACGTAACCTGACCATACGTAACCTGGCCATACGTAACCTGACCATACGTAACCTGGCCATACGTAACCTGACCATACGTAACCTGGCCATACGTAACCTGGCCATACGTAACCTGGCCATACGTAACCTGACCATACGTAACCTGGCCATACGTAACCTGGCCATACGTAACCTGACCATACGTAACCTGGCCATACGTAACCTGGCCATACGTAACCTGGCCATACGTAACCTGGCCATATGTAACCGGGCTACATAACCTGGCTGTTGTTATTTGAATGTGATTTTAATGCATGTTTGTGTGTGTGTGTGTGTGTGTGTGTGTGTGTGTGTGTGTGTGTATGTGTGTGTGTGTGTGTGTGTGTTAGTCTTTTGAACAGGACCAGTGTTCCTTGCAGAGGATGAGGAAGGTAGTGAAAAGTATCCACAGCTCTGGACTCGGTGAGTATTTCACTTTCCTCTCTGTCTCACTTTCTGTGTCACTCTGTCTCACTCTCTGTGTCTGTTAACTAAAGCATCACTCCACACATTCTTCATATGCGTCTACAGGGTTGCTAGGCACCTTTACAGGGTTGCTAGGCGCCTTTACAGGGTTGCTAGGCGCCTTTCTGTTGTTTTGTTACTCTTGGCATTGACATGATCTACTAAATAAGTTCAAATAATGCAGAGCAAACGTTCACCTGTAGGATTTACCAGTGCATTATAACAGTGCATTATAACAGTGTATTATAACAGTGCATTATAACAGTGCATTATAACAGTGCATTATAACAGTGTATTATACCAGTGTATTATAACAGTGCATTATAACAGTGCATTATAACAGTGCATTATAACAGTGCATTATAACAGTGCATTATAACAGTGTATTATAACAGTGCATTATAACAGTGCATTATAACAGTGCATTATAACAGTGCATTATAACAGTGCATTATAACAGTGCATTATAACAGTGCATTATTACCAGTGTATTATTACCAGTGTATTTTTACCAGTGTATTTTTACCAGTGTATTATTACCAGTGTATTATACCAGTGTATTATTACCAGTGTATTATTACCAGTGTATTATTACCAGTGTATTATTACCAGTGTATTATAACAGTGCATTATTACCAGTGTATTATAGCAGTGCATTATAACAGTGCATTATTACCAGTGTATTATTACCAGTGTATTATTACCAGTGTATTATAACAGTGCATTATTACCAGTGTATTATTACCAGTGTATTATTACCAGTGTATTATTACCAGTGTATTATAACAGTGTATTATTACCAGTGTATTATAATGTACTGCCAGTGTGGTAAATCTGGCATATCGCAAAACATTTTGTGGTGTCATCTTGTCCATATTATGCACTTCAGTGTCTTCCATATCCTCTACATTACACATATCTGTGTAGTCTTTTACCCCAGTGGCCCCTCTGTGTCTGGGCTTCTACCCCAGTGGCCCCTCTGTGTCTGGGCTCTTACCCCAGTGGCCCCTCTGTGTCTGGGCTCTTACCCCAGTGGCCCCTCTGTGTCTGGGCTCTTACCCCAGGTGCCCCTCTGTGTCTGGGCTTCTACCCCAGGTGCCCCTCTGTGTCTGGGCTCTTACCCCAGGTGCCCCTCTGTGGGCTCTTACCCCAGTGGCCCCTCTGTGTCTGGGCTCTTACCCCAGGTGCCCCTCTGTGGGCTCTTACCCCAGGTGCCCCTCTGTGTCTGGGCTCTTACCCCAGGTGCCCCTCTGTGTCTGGGCTTCTACCCCAGTGGCCCCTCTGTGTCTGGGCTCTTACCCCAGTGGCCCCTCTGTGTCTGGGCTCTTACCCCAGTGGCCCCTCTGTATTTGGGCTCCTTCTCTGACCAGTACGAGATCCAGTCTGTCCTAGTAGCTGATGGCAGGTGTTCTGTCAGGTGTGCTGGTGTGCTGCTCTACCTGTCTCTCCTGCTGTCTGTCTCGCCTGCTGTCTGTCTCTCCTGCTGTCTGTCTCGCCTGCTGTCTGTCTCTCCTGCTGTCTGTCTCGCCTGCTGTCTGTCTTTCCTGCTGTCTGTCTTTCCTGCTGTCTGTCTCTCCTGCTGTCTGTCTCGCCTGCTGTCTGTCTCGCCTGCTGTCTGTCTTGGACGACCTTCATGTTAACTCCTCCTCGTGTGCTAAAGGTGCAAACACACTAGTGTACAAAGAACTTGTGCAAACAAATGCTTTGCCATCATGGAAATGACCCTCAGCTCTTCCCCTACTGTCATTCACTAAAAACCTGCAGGCCGGATAAGCCGCCTGCCTCCTGTAGATATTTACACGCATGCTTGCCAGGCGTTATGTCAGCAGGAGTCATAAACCCTCGTCAGACACGATTACCTTCACGGCAGGAGCTAATCTTATAATTACAGCAGTTTTCAGTGGTTTTAGGCACGTCCGAATCCACCACGTCACTCAATTTTTCCGGACTGTATGCTCTTGTATTGGGAAAGATTCCTATAATAATTTAAAACAACAACAGAAATACCCGTGGATTGTTTAATGCTGCATGGGTACATATTCGCTTTTCCTCACGCATGGACCTGCTGTAGTTGGATTTACGTGTGTTGTGAACACAGTCTACAGCACGTATGTAGACGCTAATTTATTTAACATTTATTGTAACTGTAAGTGTTTATATTTAAATGTTAACATTTGCCATAGCATCTGTGTCTGGGATTACAGACAGGTTAGTGTGGAATGTACCAACATCTCCTGGTTCATAACAGCCCCGAGCAACAGAAGCTTACAGAATATGTGATGTAGCAGTGAGGGTTGTTTGTAGCAGTGAGAGTTCATAGCAGTGAGGGTTGTTTGTAGCAGTGAGGGTTGTTTGTAGTAGTGAGCGTTGTTTGTAGTAGTGAGGGTTGTTTGTAGCAGTGAGGGTTGTTTGTAGTAGTGAGGGTTGTTTGTAGTAGTAAGCACTGTTTGTAGTAGTGAGGGTTGTTTGTAGTAGTGAGGGTTGTTTGTAGTAGTGAGGGTTGTTTGTAATAGTGAGGGTTGTTTGTAATAGTGAGGGTTGTTTGTAGTAGTGAGCGTTGTTTGTAGTAGTGAGGGTTGTTTGTAGTAGTGAGGGTTGTTTGTAGTAGTGAGCGTTGTTTGTAATAGTGAGGGTTGTTTGTAATAGTGAGGGTTGTTTGTAGTAGTGAGGGTTGTTTGTAGCAGTGAGGGTTGTTTGTAGCAGTGAGGGTTGTTTGTAGTAGTGAGGGTTGTTTGTAGCAGTGAGGGTTGTTTGTAGCAGTGAGGGTTGTTTGTAGCAGTGAGGGTTGTTTGTAGTAGTGAGGGTTGTTTGTAGGAGTGAGGGTTGTTTGTAGCAGTGAGGGTTGTTTGTAGCAGTGAGGGTTTGATGGTGTCATTTCCATGCCAATACTAGGGGGCATAAAGACACAGGGCGAAAAACATAAATGCGCACATTTTAATATTTCGCATGTGTAAATATGCAACTTGCAAGCACAGAAATT
>NC_135227.1:21350686-21363186 GCF_052324685.1 Brachyhypopomus gauderio
ACATGAACCTATCAGAATCTATTAAATAAAGTGTTTGCTGTGGCGCTGTGTGATAGTCCAGAGCCGTGATGGTGAGTTATGGGCAGGTTTGAGCCCCAGCTGCGTGTCTGCCATGTTGCTCAGGTGTCAGAGGGTTTGGTTGAAGCACAGAGTGCCCCAGGGCATGGGGTTAAAGGTCAACAGAGCAGCCCCCTCTGTCCCCTCCTCTCCACTATACTACCCAGGGAGGAAGGGTTGTGTGTCCTGGCCACAGCCCAGACAGCCTCTGTGCTCCCCAGCTCTGTGATTCATCCTGGCCCATCCTGGGATCACTGGAGGAGTTCAGAAGGACCCCTGGGGTCTGGATGTCGTCGTCAGTGTAGCCTTTTATCACAGCTATGCATTTAACATCCTCTATAGGAACAGTTAAACAAATAGGGATCAGGAAAGCCATCCCCACAGCTAGCCTCTGACCGCCAAGCCCCGCCTCTAACCTCCAAGCTCCGCCTCTAACCTCCAATCTCCGCCTCTGACTGCCAGGCCATACTTTCTATTTCAAGGATCATATTAACTTGTGTTGTAGAGTGTGACATGCATGGTTTCATTAATACATCTTCACTATGGGATTCCATTTTATTTGGTTACTTGCTGATCACATGGTTTTCTACGGAGCCGTAAGGTGACATGTAAAAAATATAATAACGCGTGGCCACGCCTTATTAACACGTGCGAACGCCTTATGAACACGTGCCAACCACATATTAACGCGGGCGAACGCCTTATTAATGCAAGATAACTAACGCGTGCGAACGAGATAATTAACGCGTGCGAACGAGTTTACCTTCCTTGGGCAGGCAGTTAGTGCACATCCCCTCTGTGGTGGTCAGTTCGCGAACATACCTGGGAGCTGCTTACTTTGCTGTGAAAAATAAAACTTTGTTGCCGCGCGTGAAAAGCGACATTAGTATCTTGTTCGCACGCCTTAATGATCTCGTTGCCACGCCTTAAATATCTCGTTCCCACGGGTTAATAAGTTGTGGCCACGCGTTATTATTATTTTTACATAATGTCACCTTACGGGCTCCGTAGTTTTCAGTGTGTTTAGTGTTGGTTTCTTTCTCATTGTAACATCGTATTTGTGTTATTGTGTACGTTGACATTTGTTTTGGACTTCCCAGTGGTTCTCCTATGTTAAGAACATGTAATCTGTATGTTGATGTTTTAGTTCATGTGGACAATAATGAGAACTACATGGACATCCTTGAGCATCTGGGGAACAGCCACTTCTCCCAGGACAACAGTGAGGTGTCCACAGGCTTCCTCAACCTGGCCGTGTTCACGCGGGAGGCTACGGCACTCTTCAAAACACTGGTGAGAGCTTCTGCTGCTCCACACCTCCACGCCTCCACCACCTCCACGCCTCCACCACCTCCACCACCTCTACACCTCCACACCTCCATAACTCCACCACCTCTACACCTCCACCACCTCTACACCTCCACACCTCCATAACTCCACCACCTCTACACCTCCACCACCTCTACACCTCCACACCTCCACCACCTCCACAACTCCACCACCTCTACACCTCCACCACCTATACTCCTCCACACCTCCACCACCTCCACACCTCCATAACTCCACCACCTCTACACCTCCACCACCTCTACACCTCCACACCTCCACCACCTCTACACCTCCACCACCTCCACACCTCCATAACTCCACCACCTCTACACCTCCACCACCTCTACACCTCCACCACCTCTACACCTCCACACCTCCACTACCTCTACACCTCCACCACCTCTACACCTACACAACTCCACCACCTCTACACCTCCACACCTCCACCACTTCTACACCTCCACCACCTCCACACCTCCACCACTTCTACACCTCCACCACCTCTACACCTCCACCACCTCTACGCCTTCACCACCTCTACACCTCCACCACCTCTACACCTCCACCACCTCTACACCTCCACACCTCCACCACCTCTACACCTCCACCACCTCTACACCTCCACACCTCTACACCTCCACCACCTCTACACCTCCACACCTCCACCCCTCCACACCTCCACCACCTCTACACCTCCACCACCTCTACACCTCCACACCTCCACCACCTCTACACCTCCTCCACCTCTACACCTCCACCACCTCTACACCTCCACACCTCCACCACCTCTACACCTCCACCACCTCTACACCTCCACATATCTACACCTCACACCTCTACACCTCCATACCTACACCACCTTTACACCTCTACACTTCCATAACTCCACCACATACAGACCTCCACCACCTCTACACCTACACGCCTTCACCACCTCCACACCTCCATAACGCCGCAACCTCTACACCTACAAACCTCCATAACTCCACCACCTCCATACTTCCACACCCCCATAACTCCTCGATCTCCACACCTCCAAGACTTCAAGGCCAATCTCCTGTATCCATGGCAACACATATCGGAATACTATCACTGTTATGCCGCCATAAATTATTGAATGGTGGAGCTACATTTTTGTTTATTTCATGTAATTTGTGTGTGTTTGTTTTCTACAGAGACTGTGTGTGACTGTGTGTGTGTGTGTGTGTGTGTGTGTGTGTGTGTGTGTGTGTGTGTGTGTGTGTATGTGTGTGTGTGTGTGTGCCGTCTGTGTAATCTGTGTAGCATTATGTGTGTGTCGATGGTGTAACAGTGAGACTGTCATGTTTTGTGTAAACACAAGAACACACCCTTGGGAGTCCTGAAGTGCACATAGAAATGCAGTTTGAGTGTAAATGCAGTTTGAGTGTAAACGCAGTATGAGTTGAATGCAGTTTGAGTGTAAATGCAGTATGACTTGAATGCAGTTTGAGTGTAAATGCAGTATGACTTGAATGCAGTATGACTTGAATGCAGTATGAGTGTAAATGCAGTTTGAATTGAATGCAGTTTGAGTGTAAATGCAGTATGAGTTGAATGCAGTTTGAGCGTAAATGCAGTATGAGTTGAATGCAGTATGAGTTGAATGCAGTTTGAGTGTAAATGCAGTATGAGTGTAAATGCAGTTTGAGTGTAAATGCAGTTTGAGTTGAATGCAGTATGAGTGTAAATGCAGTTTGAGTTGAATGCAGTTTGAGTGTAAATGCAGTATGAGTTGAATGCAGTTTGAGTGTAAATGCAGTTTGAGTTGAATGCAGTATGAGTGTAAATGCAGTATGAGTTGAATGCAGTTTGAGTGTAAATGCAGTATGAGTTGAATGCAGTATGAGTTGAATGCAGTATGAGTTGAATGCAGTTTGAGTGTAAATGCAGTTTGAGTGTAAATGCAGTTTGAGTGTAAATGCAGTTTGAGTGTAAATGCAGTTTGAGTGTAAATGCAGTTTGAGTTGAATGCAGTTTGAGTGTAAATGCAGTATGAGTTGAATGCAGTTTGAGTGTAAATGCAGTATGAGTTGAATGGAGTTTGAGTTGAATGCTTTAGATCACACAGAAGAATCAGAGAGCAGGACCGATCACTCAGCTTGCATGGTGTGTGTTTGTGCATGTTTGTCATGTTTGTCTGTGCTTGTCATGTTTGTCTGTGCTTGTGTGTGTGTGCATGTTTGGAGATGTAGCAGATGCAACCAATGGCCTTTGGAACTGGAGCAGTCCAGATCCCTCCCACCAACAGTCTCCACGGTGACGTTAATTTATTCCAGATCTGAGTGCTGGAGTGGACAATGCATGACCACCAAGCTGTTGAGTAATGATATCCAGGGATGTGGGGTAGGGCAGGGGGAGGGGCAGGGGGAGGGGCAGGGGAGGGGCTGGGGGAGGGGCAGGGGAGGGGCTTGGGTGATCCACTGGTCGTGCCCTCATCCTCACAGCCTCTGCTATTTGATTTCAAACCCCTGGAGTCCAGAGTTACTCTGCACCACTGTTGATTCACTGTGTAACGTGTGTGTGTGTGTGTGTGTGTGTGTGTGTGTGTGTGTGTGTGTGTGTGTGTGTGTGTGTGTGTGTGTGTGTGTGTGTATTTATGTATATACACAGACAGAGTTATAAAAAATTGTAGTAAAGTACACAGAGAAACTGGACGTTTCGGAGGTCCATAATCAGCTGTGCAAGCAAAGTGCCGTGTGTGTGTGTGTGTGTGTGTGTGTGTGTATATATACACATATAAGGTGAGATAAATTTTACTGTTTATGTTAGTGTGGATGTGGGTCTTCAGAACACTGGTATAGGTGTGTGTGTGTGTGTGTGTGTGTGTGTGTGTGTGTGTGTGTGTGTGTGTGTGTGTGTGTGCAATGATAACTTGAGGTAGATACTGCTTTTGGCTGGGAGCCATCTTGATGTGAGTCAGTCCACCAAGAATGTGTGTGTGTGTGTGTGTGTGTGTTTTCTTAGCTGTTGAGTTCTGGGTGTGTGTGTGTGTGTATGTGAGTGTGTGTGTGTGTGTGTGTGTGTGTATGTATGTGTGAGTATGGTGTCATGAATGCTTGAACGACAGCCGTCTTCACTAGAAGCACCAGACACTTCCTTCCTCGTGTTTTACATTCGTTTGTTTCGTCCTCACATCTCACCACCTCCAGTTCAGAACCCTCCAGATTGTTGCTCTGGCTCCTTTATCACATTTCACTGTCTAGTTTGTGGAGATCCACACACAGGGCAGAAGACCTCTAGGTGGACCTTTCCTGGAAGGGTTTTTTTTTTCGCACATTCTTTCCAAAAGAATGATTTCCACACATTCTAAGCCTGCCCCGGGACACGAGCATCTGTGTCTCCCCTCGGACTGGTGAACGTGAGCCCCTGTCCTCTTTCAGGACACCAGTGAACGCCTCCTCTGTGTCTGACAGATTGATGTACATAAATAAAGAAGCAGCTTAGAGTGTCTGCCGGGAAAGAGCCTGACGTGGCATTAAAGCCCAGATACCCGTGCAGTTTACACTGAGGGTGGAGCTGCTCTAGGGCCTGTGTGTGTGTGTGTGTGTGTGTGTGTGTGTGTGTGTGTGTGTGTGTGTGTGTGTATGCTGGAACTGAAGCCGTCTGTCTGTGTATGTGCAGGTGCAGAATCTGAACAGCATCCTGTCTTTCCCTCTGGAGAGTCTCCTGAAGAGTGAACTTCGAGACAGCCGTCTGGTGAGCTCCAACACTCAACTACAGAGGGGAATCTAAATAATGATGAAGTAATCAGCAGTATGTCCGTGGAAGGATTTCTGAGTGCTAGAGGTTCAGAAGCACGTTTACACAGTCCATTCTGAGGTCTGGCCGTCTGGAGGCTTGTTTCAGGAGAGGGCAGTCAGTGCTGTTTGAGTCCCTGAAACACCCCGAGTCCCTGATGTCCTGTGTCTGTGTTTTTAATGGGAGTACGTTGTTACTCACAGCACTACAGCGCAACGCTCTCAGCTCCTTCACCAGTACACGTGAGATCCAACACGGAGGATCTACGTGAGCTCCAGCAGGGAGTTGGTGCAGTTTGACTGGTGAAGGGAAGATCTGGTGTGGTGTTCCATGTCTCCATGTGTGAAGGCACCTCAACTGCTTGGCAGGGTGTTGTTTCCTAACCTAACTAACATCATCTTAGCATTCAACTTGAAATATTGAAATGTGTGGTATACTGTTAGTGCTATTATCCAGATGTTGCCATAAAGAAAATCCTGCAGTATAAATGGGCCGTCCTACTAATAACAAACAGGTTACTTTCCCCATGGAACTTCAATGGAACATCTTCTTTAATGTTAGTTCTACCCCCTCTCTCTCTATCCATCTCTTTCCATCCATCTCTCTTTCTCTCTATATATCTACCTATCTCTCTATCTATCTTTCTATCCATCTCTCTTTTAGGACTTGAGGAGGCAGATGGAGAAAAGCTGGAAGGAGTATGATATTAAAATGTGAGTGCATCTTGACATTTACTAAAGAGTGAAATATATATAGATCAGGGGTCATCAACGTGGTGCCCGTGGGCACCATGTCGCCCGCGAGGACGTCATGAGTCGCCCGCGGGCTTGTTTTGAAAATAGCTCACTATAGCGCCATGCACCAAAGCTCTGCATCGTTTATGTTTTTGCTACTATTATAGATTGTCCGCGGTTGCTAGCGGTCTTCCCGCTTAGCAATTGACACACGCACAACTTTCGTTCGATTAATGCATATTAATCTGGTAGCCCTCCGCAATAATTGCTATCCAAGAAGTAGCTCCCAGTTTCAAAAAGGTTGGTGACCCCTGATATAGATAGATAAGTAGATGGATAGATAGATAGATGGGTAAATAGTTAGAAAGATGGATAAACTGATGTACAGATAGTGTGGTCTGTGTGCGTGTGTGTGTGTGCGCGCGTGTGCGTGTGTGTGCGTGTGTGTGTGTGTGTGCGCGCGTGTGCGTGTGTGTGTGTGTGTGTGTGTGTGTGTGTGTGTGTGTGTGTCAGGGGGAAGATGGAGAGAGAACGTCAGAAGCAGTATGGCATGATCCGACTGGAGAGGCAGGACACAGCAGAGGAGATGGAGAGAGAGAGGAGGAACTTCCAGCTACAGATGTGTGAGGTGGGGGCACAGATCTGGGGGAACGTCTGTCTGCTTTTGTTTGTGTGTCTGTGTGTGTGTAAAGTAAATATGAATGTAAATGTTTGAGTCTGTGTGTGTATGTGTGTGTGTACGCCATACACCACGATAACATACTGACCTACACCACGATAACATGACCTACACCACACTAACCTACACCACGATAACATACTGACCTACGCCACGCTAACCTACACCACGATAACATACTGACCTACGCCATACTGACATATGCCACTCTGACCTACGCCACAATAACGTACTAACCTATGCCACGCTAACCAACGTCACACTGACATACTGACCTACACCACGCTAACCTACACCACGATAACATACTGACCTACGCCATACTGACATATGCCATGCTGACCTATGCCACACTGACATACTGACTGACCTACACCACGCTAACCTACGACATACTAACATACTGACCTACGCCACACTAATGCATACCATCCTAACATATTAACCTACGCCACGCTAACATATTAACTTATAAATGCTCGCCTCACCATGCTAATATAGTAACCTTCACCATGCTAACTTATGCCACTAATTTACACCAAACTAACCTGTTAACATGTTAACCTCCACCATGCTAACCCGTGTTAACATGTTAACCTCCACCATGCTAACCTATGCACTAATATACTGTACTAACCTTCACCATGCTAACCTGTGTTAACATGTTAACCTCCACCATGCTAACCTATGCACTAATATACTGTACTAACCTTCACCATGCTAACCTGTGTTAACATGTTAACCTCCACCATGCTAACCTATGCACTAATATACTGTACTAACCTTCACCATGCTAACCTATGTACTAACATACTAACCTCTACCATGCTAACCTATGTGTTAACATGTTAACCTCCACCATGCTAACCTATGCACTAACATAATAACCTCCACCATGCTAACCTATGCACTAACATACTAACTTTCACCATGCTAGGGTCTGAGACCAGTCAGATTAACCAGCTCCAATCTTAGACAAGCTGTTCAAATGGGTTTTGCAGTGAGACATTTTGGGTAATTTGAGCATTAACTGTAAAAACTGTCACCAAATTAAAGTTTATGTTTTTCTCTCTTCCTCCCTCTCTTCCACTTTCCTCTCCCCTCCCCCTCACAATTCCTCTACCTTCTCACTGTTCCTCTACCTTCTCACGGTTCCTCTCTGTAGTACCTTCTGAAGGTTCAGGAGATGAAACTACGGCAGGGTCCAGATCTTCTCCAGAGCCTCATTAAGTATTTCCAGGCCCAGCTCAAGTGCGTCTCTCACCAGTCTGCAACTTGTTCATTTAGTATGGAAAGTGTGTTTTCTCTGTGCTTGTGTGTGTGAGTGTGATGGTCATGGTAAGACTGAGCGTGTTTGTGATTTTTGGTTTATTTTTCTCAGTTTTTTCCAGGACGGACTAAAGGCTGCTGAACATCTCAGCCCATTTGTGGAGAAACTAGCAGTCTCCATCCACGCGGTAATTATCACATTTGTGCTTGTCTGTGAGGTTTAATTTGGTATCTCTATTCTTTCTCATCAAATAGTTGTTATAAAGCTGTACTGACCACCTTATGTCATGTTCTATGACGTACTATGACATGTACTATGTCATGTACTATGACATGTACTATGACATGTACTATGACATGACATCTCATCAAATAGTTGTTATAAAGCTGTACTGACCACCTTATGTCATGTTCTATGACGTACTATGACATGTACTATGTCATGTACTATGACATGTACTATGAAATGTACTATGACATGACATCTCATCAAATAGTTATAAAGCTGTACTGACCACCTTATGTCATGTTCTATGACATGTACTATGTCATGTACTATGTCATGTACTATGTCATGTACTATGACATGTCACTGAACCTTCAGGGTGACCAGAACAGTTTTGGTTTCTTCTCTGTTATGAGGGCAGAGCACTGTGTCTTCTCATATCGCACTGAATTTCCACTGAATTGGGGTGTGTGTGATGTGTATGTGTGATATGTGTTTGTGTGTTGATGTGTGTGTGTGTGTGTGTGTGTGTGTGTGTGTGTGTGGGTAGGTGATATGTGTGATGTGTGTGTGGGTGATGTGTGAAGGGTGTAATGTGTGTGATGTGTGGGTGGGTAGTGTGGGTGATGTGTGTGTGATGTGTGGGTGTGTGGGTGATGTGTGTGTGTGTGATGTATGTGGGTGTGTGTGTGTGTGTGTGTGTGTGTGTGTGATGTGGGAGTGTGATGTGTGTGGGTGGGTTGTCCTTTCAACAGTATGAAGGAGTTAAGCAACTGAGCTGTGTAATTGATAAAAAAATGATATTCACATTGGTATTCACATCAAATGGCCCTTCTTGGGTTTCACTGCAGTGTGATCACAAGAAGGCAAACCACCCACACACACACACACACACACACATACACAGGCGTGTTTTGTTGGTTATCTCTTTCCTAGTGTGGCAGGATAGAAGTAAAAATGCTAAACATCTCAGCTTGTGATTTTCAAACGTTCAAACATTCCTTGCAAAAAATGTCCTTGCTATAATAATATAGGAGACAGGAGGAAGAATCTGTGTGAAGATGAACAAGTTTATTAAACAAACACACACATACATGCACACAGACAGCCAGGCAAGAGGATGTGAACAGTCCAAAGACTCACAGAGACAGACAGAAATATCCAAGACAGACAAAAGACAGAGTCATCCCCCCAGTCCAGGGTCACACGGGGACAAACAGGGTCACACGGGGACAAACAGGGTCACACAATGTCAAACAGGGTCACACGGGGACAATCAGGGTCACACGGGGACAATCAGGGTCACACGGGGACAATCAGGGTCACACGGGGACAATCAGGGTCACACGGGGACAAACAGGGTCACACAGGGTCATACGGGGACAAACAGGGTCACACAATGTCAAACAGGGTCACACAGGGACAAACAGGTACAGCTAAATACAGGCAATAGCCAAACAGGCAAAAGACACAAATGGCACTGCTGCGTATGTTGGGTTTATGAGACAGACCCTCCTGACCAGGCAATGCTCCTCAGCTGATTGACAGGTGGGCGTGGCCTGTAAGCATGCTGGAGGGTGTGGCGCTATAAACATAGTTTTAAAAATGCTGCTTTATGTGTGTCTCTTGGCTTTCGTCCACACCTTTTGCAAATGTCTTTCCATGGTGAAGACATTCAGTTTACAGAGCTGTTGTGTAGACAGGAGTTTTTGGTTTGTAACATCTAGACTGCGCTGTTATCTCCTGTAACCCTCCTACCAGTCATCTCAACAGCACTGGACTGCATGACTTTGCATTCTAATGTGGATGGAGGTTTTGTAAAAGCAATGTGTGTGTCTGAACAGAGTTTTTTAAAGGAGTAGAATTTCCATTAAAAAAAATAGCTGTGTGTGTGGAGGAGACCTTGGTCTCCCGTGGCCTCGCAGAAGGTGATTTTGGTGAACATGGTGGTTGTTTGTATATGTTTTAGAGTTTGTTGTTCCTAGAGTTATAGAACATGAGTGTAATTCTGAATTGTGTACCTTTGTGTTTGTTTTTAAAATTCAAATTAGTAATTGCTGGAACTTTTCTAGAAAGTTGGAAATCTCACAAATTTGCGCAGGCTTCTCAGTAATTTTTCCTGAACTTTCTAAACCCAGCTGAAGCCATTATGTGGTCAATGTTTGAATGTTGTCAGCATGGATGACTGAATACTGGACAATCTCAGCCTGCCAAAATAAAAGTCTGCTATCGCATGTGTGTGCTAGAGCTTGTCTTCAGGACGTGGTCGTCAGTACATGTGCTGCGGCATGTTTGAACAGATCTGCTGTAAGAGGGAGTTGCTCTTCATTGGAACTGGTTTGGGTGAAGTTCCTGAAGACGTTCCTCTTGTGGAGACTTGTCCCAGCTCGATTAAAGTCAGAATAACTGCTGCTCAGCACATGAGGAAGTCAGAAAGCTGAAGCACAGCATGATCGAAACTTGGAACCAATTATTCAACCTTCATATAGTAATGATTTCAACTTCGGTTTAGATCCAAGTGCTCTGAGCTCTTAAGTGTTTGGTTCTCAGGTCATTCCAAGGTTCCTCACTCTCGGTGTGTTGACAGAGACAGTCACATGGTGCAGACACAGAGCCACACAGAGGCAGTCATGTGGTGCAGACACAGAGACGGTCACGCGGTGCAGACACAGAGCCGGTGACGCGGTGCAGACACAGAGCCGGTGACGCGGTGCAGACACAGAGCCGGTCACGCGGTGCAGACACAGAGCCGGTCACGCGGTACAGACACAGAGCCGGTCACGCGGTGCAGACACAAAGACGGTCACGCGGTGCAGACACAGAGACGGTCACGCGGTGCAGACACAGAGACGGTCACGCGGTGCAGACACAGAGCCGGTCACGCGGTGCAGACACAGAGACGGTCACGCGGTGCAGACACAGAGCCGGTCACGCGGTACAGACACAGAGCCGGTCACGCGGTGCAGACACAGAGCCGGTCACGCGGTACAGACACAGAGCCGGTCACGCGGTACAGACACAGAGCCGGTCACGCGGTACAGACACAGAGCCGGTCACGCGGCGCAGACACAGAGCCGGTCACGCGGCGCAGACACAGAGCCGGTCACGCGGTGCAGACACAGAGACGGTCACGCGCGTCACGCGGCGCAGACACAGAGCCGGTCACGCGGCGCAGACACAGAGACGGTCACGCGGTGCAGACACAGAGACAGTCACGCGGCGCAGACACAGAGACGGTCACGCGGTGCAGACACAGAGCCGGTCACGCGGTGCAGACACAGAGCCGGTCACGCGGTGCAGACACAGAGCCGGTCACGCGGTGCAGACACAGAGCCGGTCACGCGGTGCAGACACAGAGACGGTCACGCGGCGCAGACACAGAGCCGGTCACGTGGCGCAGACACAGAGCCGGTCACGCGGCACAGACACAGAGACGGTCACGCGGCGCAGACACAGAGACGGTCACATGGTACAGGCCTCTTCTCTGGTCCTCACAGGTGCGGCAGGAGCAGGATGAGGAGGTGAAGCAGCTCTCACAGCTCCGGGACACCCTGAGGAACCAACTACAGGTGGAGGGCAAGGAGGTGGGCGCTCCCAGCATGCATCACTTCATTGTGTAAGGTCAAAGGTCACAGTGGAAAGATGAGGATTGTGCCCTTCCTCTTTGCAGGACTACCTGAACCGAAAGAACTCCGGCCACGGCTACAGCATCCACCAGCCCCAGGGCAACAAGAAATACGGCACGGAGAAGTCGGGTTTCCTGCTGAAGAAAAGTGACGGGTGAGTGTGAAACAACACCGCCTGTGATGATGGGGACTCCTCCACCCTACACACTGACCTGAGGGGGTGTAGCACACCTGTACGGGGTTCCTGGAAGGTCTCGTAGTTCATTCACTATGGCTCAGGCTACGCCAGTGACGTCATTAAAATGTTGGTGCGGGTGGTCACGGGATCTGGGCCTCAGTGGTTAGGCAGTTCAAGAGCTTCAGTTGTAAGTGCAAAGTGGTGTGTGTATGTGAGTGTGTATGTGTGTTTGTGTGATAGTGTGTGTTAGTGAGTGTGTGTGAGTGTTTGTCAGTCAGCTGTTTTACATTAAGTTTGGTTTGAACTTTGGCTGGACTCATATGCTAAAACCCAAACCAGCTGCACACAAACACACACACACACACACACACACACACACACACACACACACATACAAACACACACACACACACACACACACACACACACACACACACACACACACACACACACACACACACACACACACACACACACACACACACAGTGAGCCTGTAGATCTATCTGATTTCTTAAGGAGAGGATGTGACTGTACTGATATTAAATCATCTGTAGTGCGTAGCAACAGTGTATTCCAGTAGAATAAATGACACGGTTCATGAACAGAACTTTCTAGTTTGCAAGCTAACACCCATGACTCAAC
>NC_135227.1:21365686-21395686 GCF_052324685.1 Brachyhypopomus gauderio
GCACGGAGTAAATAGAAACAAAAAACCAGTGCGGAAAATACAACGCATGAAAAATAACACTCAACCGTAGTGAGACGGGAGGAAGAAACAAAACAACAACAGTAACTAAAAAACAGCGCGGATAAATGCAACGCGAAAACGAAACCAAGGACACCAGCAGAAGTAACTGGCAAAAAACGCTGCAGCAAAATAAAACCCTTCCCAAAAATAAAGGCAAAACGGATAGGAAGACATACAGGATTGGGAAAACTTGAGATGGGTCAGGAAGCGATGCATAAGATACTCGAATAAGTAAAGAGAAAGCATAACAGAGAGAGGTAGCGAGACACCATTAAACGATACACAATCACAGAGAAAGCAGAGACTGGTTGAGAACGTACGGTTACGTCGGTTTAGTCTGGGACTGACTCTGGTGCCCCTAGCGACGGCTGGGGGAACTGCATCCGAGCCAGCCCTGACAGCTCGCAAAATGAAGCTCAAGAATTTTGGTAACAACAAAAACCATTTTATTTTACCAAAGCACTTAATTTTTGTTAATTAAATGTGAAAGACACTTAATTTTCTGTATTTGTCGTTCTGTCTTGCAAAGCAGACTGTAGTAGATCATGCAGATTTTATAGACTGAAGCAGACATTTTTATAAATCAAATCGTTTTTTGAATCGAAAATCGTTTTGAATCGAAAATCGATTTTTGAATTGAATTGTGGCCCCCAAAATCAGAATCGAATCGAATCGTGAGATAGTAAACAATTCCCACAACTTCTGATAAGTCTTGAAAATCCCTCTAACCGTACCCTAACCCTAACTCTAACTCTAACCGTAACCCTAACCCTAAAAGTCAAATAAAGTTTCAGTTTAATTAAAAATGAGTACAGTGAGGGAAATAAGTATTTGAACGCCCAGCACAATGTATCATAATGTATGATTTTAAAAATAATTTGTGTGTTACTGCTGCAAATAAGACCCTCAAATAAGGCCCTCAAAGACCCATTAGTCCACCTCTAAAAAGTCCACCTGCACTCTACTTATTATTGTAAATTAGAAGCACATATCATTAGCTGCATAAAGACACCTGTCCACCCCATACACATCAGTAAGACTACAACTACTAAGATGGCTAAGACCAAAGAGCTGTCCACAAACACCAGAGACTAAATTGTAGACCTGCACAAGACTGGAAGGCAGATTGGTGAAAAAGATCAACTGTTGGAGCAATTATTATAAAATGAAAGAAGCTAAACATGACTGTCAGTCTCCCTCGGACTGGAGCTCCATGTAAGATCTCACCTCGTGGTGTAGCAGTGATCCTAAGAAATTTGAGGAATCAGCCCTGAACTACACGGAGGAGCAATGTTAATGAGGGGCAGTCATGGTCTGGTGGTTAGGGAACTGGTCTTGTGACCGGAGGGTTGTGGGTTCGATTCCCAGACCTGAGGCCATGACTGAGGTGCCCCTGAGCAAGGCCCTTAACCCTCAATTGCTCACTTGTATAAAAATGAGATAAAAATGTAAGTCGCTCTGGATAAGGTCGTCTGCCAAATGCCATAAATGTAAATGTAATACACTAAGGCGTTATGGTTTAAAGTCATGCATGACACAGAAGGTTTCCCTGCTTAAATCAGCACACGTCCAGGCCCGTCTTAAGTTCACCCATGACCATTTAGATGATCCAGATGAGTCATGGGAGAAAGTTCTGTGGTCAGATGAGAGCTAAATAGATCTGTGTGGAGGAATGGGCCAAAATCCCTGCTGTAGTTTGTGCAAATCTGGTGAAAAACTACAGAAAACATTTGACCTCTGTAATTGCAAACAAAGGCTACTGTACCAAATATTAAGATTGATTTTCACAGGTGTTCAAATACTTATTTGCATAAATACATAATAATAAATCATATATTGTGATTTCTGGATTTCTCACAGTGGACGGATTAACATTTCAGACCCTTCAAGATTTGGAGGAATAAAAGTTCTGCTCAGGGTTGGATGTTGGAATTAACACGGTGACTTATTAACACGGTGATCACTGCATGAGGACACGGGGATTAAGTGGATCCAAGTGCCGGCTCGCACCACGAGTAACCACAACGAACGCTGAAGCGTGAGAGAGGCAGGCTGACACAGGGAAACAGGAAAAAACTAACTTAAATAACGCGGAATAACTATAATGCGTAAGAACAGAAATACTCAATAAATGTGAGAAAAATGAAGGAAACAACAGACGAGACACAGAAGAACTCAACGCGTAAGAAAATAAGTTCACAGTAAACAGGAGAAAAAACAATAAAGAGAATTGAAAAGATCTCGGAAAATACTCAACGCACAAGTTTAGTGTCTGATCTAACATTCACTGCCCTAACACACTGCCCTAACACACTGCCCTAACACACTGCCTGTCCACCACCCCATGGGTTTGATCATTAACTGGGAGAGGCTGGAGTCAGGTGTGGTAGAGCAGCAATCACAGTCCAGTTTACAAACCAGTAATGAACAAGTCTGTATCCTTCAGTCCCACCAGCACTGAGATCATTCCCCCAGTCATGGCTATTGGATCGCAAATTTGGTATGCAAATGAGCTGACATACTGAAGGATTCATGGAGAGGTTTTCTGATTGGTTGATACAGCTGTACAGAGTTGATATTTTGATCTGATATTGAAGGAGCCCTTGACTTTCTTGTATTTCATTTATATTTGTAAACGTTCTGAAGATCTGAAGGTGGTTTAAGGAGCCACATGTGCCGTAGGGACAGTGTTGGTGTGTGGGGTTGGACGAGCTCATTATCCTGTAGTAACAGGTCGGAACTGAATTCCTCAGTGCCACAATGACAGGATAGGATGAAAAAAGATGAGGGAATTTAAGAGATGTGTGTGTGTGTGTGTGTGTGTGTGTGTGTGTGTGTGTGTGTGTGTGTGTGTGTGTGTGTGTGTGTGTGTGTGTGTGTGTGTGTGTGTGTGTGTGTGAATTAAAGGTAAATGTGCATGTGTGTGTGCGCGCGCACGTGTGTGTGTGTGTGTGTGTGTGTGTGTGTGTGTGTGTGTGTGTGTGTGTGTTAATAAAAGGTAAATGATGTATTGGGCTTGTATTGGCCTGTATCTTTCACCTGCTTCCTCATCTTTTTCACACTCTCTCTCTCTCTCTCTCTCTCTCTCTCTCTCTCTCTCTCTCTCTCACACACACACACACAGATAATCGGACGTATCATTTCCAGGCAGAGGATGAACAGGAATGTTTGATGTAAGGACTCTTGTTTCATTAACACATCCTACACGCATGTACACAAACACACACATGCAGTCATGCACCTTTAAGGACCTACAACAGCAGGAGGAGAGGAAGAGAGGAGAGGGGAGGAGAAGGGAGGAGAGGAAGAGCGGAGAGTAGAGGGGAAGGGAGGAGAGAGGGAGGAGAGGAGAGGAGGGGAGGTTCAGACTCGGGGACGAGGGTGTGTTCATGTTCTCTGCTACCACTAGTGCTCTTCCCTCTAGTTGGTCTGTTGGCTTGACCTTGAGGGGGTGTGGCTTAAGCATGCAGGTGTAGCCAATCGTGGCCCCCTTTTAAAACTGCGCTCATACATGGGAGTCGCTGGATAGGGTGATGTGAGTGTGTGTCCCTCCCTCTCCAGCTGGGTGTCGGTGCTACAGAACAGTAAGGAGGCAGCACTGAACACGGCGCTGGGCGGGGACCAGCTACAGTGTCCCGGCAGTGGCCTGCAGGATCTGGCCCGCTCCGTCATCTCGGGCCTGAGGAGTCTCCCGGGCAACGACACCTGCTGCGACTGTGGGGCCCCAGGTACTGGACAGCATGGTTTACAATCACAGTAGTGTGTGTGTGTGTGTGTGTGTGTGTGTGTGTGTTGTGTGTGTGTGTGTGTGTGTGTGTGTGTGTGTGTGTGTGTGTGTGTGTGTGTGTGTTGTGTGTGTTGTGTGTGTTGTGTGTGTGTGTGTGTGTGTGTGTGTGTGTGTGTGTGTGTGTGTGTGTGTGTGTGTGTGTGTGTGTGTGTGTGTGTGTGTGTGTGTGCGCGTGTGTGTTCGAGTGGGAACTGATCTTTCCTCGGCATGGACATGATTGTGAGGATGAAGTGTGAGTGAGTGAGTGATGGTAGAGCTCCTTAAACCACAAACGGTCTCCATCTGTTTCTTTGTTGGACTTGACGTCTAAATACCTGTTGCTGTGTGTGTTGGAGCGAGTCTCCGTCAGTGTGAGGGGCTGCGTGGTCTGTGCTAACACCCCTCACGTCTCTGCAGACCCCACCTGGCTGTCCACTAACCTGGGCATCCTCACCTGTATCGAATGTTCCGGAATCCACCGTGAGCTTGGAGTTCACTACTCACGCATACAGTCCCTCACACTCGACATGCTGAGCACCTCTGAGCTGCTGGTAACAACACACACACACACACACACACACGCAAAGGCACACGCATGAGAAGATACACAACACCTCTCTAACCTGCAACCCCTCTAACAGAAGCACACACCACACGACTGGCCACATCATCTACAGTGTTGTGGTAAACATAGTGAAGAACAAACTAAGAAATTGTTTAAAAAGAACCCTGTATCTAAATGTTAAAATACACACACACTCGAATTATACACCAATGTAAGTCACTTTTCTTGGAAAAAAACAGTTAAATTTTTCTCAATATCTCTTTTCTCATACTGCTAGAGCTCTTTTGACACCATTGATATTCTACTTAAGAGGCTGGAGACACTCATTGGCATAAGAGGTCAAGCACTCTCCTGGTTCAGGTCCTACCTGACAGATCATTAACAATTTGTGCTAGTAAATAACGAATGCTCAGAGCATTCTAAGCTAAAGTATGGTGTCCCACAAGGATCTGTACTGGGCCCCATATTATTCTCATTATATATGCTACCACTGGGCACTATCATTCGTAGGCATGGTATTAGCTTCCATTGCTACGCAGATGATACTCAGTTATATATATCCTTCAATCCGGATGATATCAACACTAATCACAAGATTGTGAACTGCGTCCAGGATACTAAAAACTTGATGGCGTCTAATTTTCTTCAACTAAACTCTGACAAGACTGAGGTGCTGATTCTTGGGCTAGAGGCAATTGGGCTGATATTCCCCTTACCCTAGATGGTTTTTCAGTAACACCAAAATCTACTGCAAAAAGTTTAGGTGTCACTATTGATTCTGATCTTTCATTTGACACACATATATGCAATGTCACTAAGGCTGCCTTTTTCCATTTACGTAATATCGCCAAGCTGAGACACTTACTTTCATTAGCTGATGCAGAGAGGCCTGCCAGAGCCACATGCTAATCACTGACACGTGAGCTATGAATGTTTAAATCAATGGTGGTTTAAATTGATGGCTCATTAGGGATCTGGACCCATACGAGTGTAAAGCTGCTTTTGTGACAACATGTGTTGTGAAAAGCGTTATATAAATAAATGTGACTTTGACTTTGAATATGATGTGTTAGTGCTGTGTAATATGTTGTCGGTTTACGTCGGAGGTTGCTGTGTTCTCTCTTCTGAGTCCTTACCTCTGTGTCCTCTCTTCTGAGTCCTTACCTCTGTGTCCTCTCTTCTGAGTCCTTACCTCTGTGTCCTCTCTTCTGAGTCCTTACCTCTGTGTCCTCTCTTCTGAGTCCTTACCTCTGAGTCCTGTCTTTTGTGTCCTCTCTTCTGTCCTGTCTTCTGAGTCCTTACCTCTGTGTCCTCTCTTCTGAGTCCTGTCTTTTGTGTCCTCTCTTCTGTCCTCTCTTCTGAGTCCTTACCTCTGTGTCCTCTCTTCTGAGTCCTTACCTCTGTGTCCTCTCTTCTCCTTCTTCACTTTTGTGTCTTCTCTACTTCTTCCTCTCTTCTGAGTCCTCTCTTCTGTTTCTCACACAGCTTGCAGTGAGTTTTGGTAACAGCAGGGTGAATGATGTCATGGAGGCCAGCCTTCGTGATGAGTCTGTGAAGCCCTTACCACAGAGTGACATGTGAGGTCACACCTGACACTCCCTGCACTGCACACCCACACTGGACATGTACATGTTGATTCCACAGAACCCCAGTGTAGGGTTCACAGGCTCTAACCTTCAGACCAAACTCTAGAAGCCCCACGCCTAGAGTACCCACAATGCACCCTGCACCGCACACCATAGACTGTTAAATTAGTTCTTAATTAGTTCTTGTCCAGAATAAGCTGCTGTGTGCTTATCTGAGGTGAACGTGTCCATGTCCGTGATTGTGTGTCTGTGATTGTGTGTCTGTGTGTGTGTTTCAGGAATGCACGGAAAGAGTTCATCACTGCGAAGTATGTGGAGCGTCGCTACGTGGTGCGTAAGGAACACTCTGAGAGTCTGCGTGTGTACGAGGCCGTGAAGACCCGCGATCTACTCTCACTACTGCAGCTGTACGCAGAGGGAGAAGACCTGTCCAAACCAGCAGCTGTCCCAGAACAGCAGGTCACACACCATCACACACACAATATCATGAACACACACACAATCACGGACACACACAATCATGAACACACACACACACACACACACACACACAATCACGGACACACACAATTAGGGCTGAACGATTTTGGAAAATAATCTAATTGCAATTTTTTATCTATAAATTGCGATTGCGATTTAAAATCGCGATTTTTTTCCATTGTTCCACTTCAGGAAACTCTGTTTCGGCATTTTTTATACAGCTCAGATACAGGGTTGCTGGGGGGGGGGGGGGGGGGGGGGTGTGTGTGTAAAAAATGGACTAAATTTCAGTATTATTATTATATCGTGATCGATCGATCGCCTGTGATTGGCGCCAGAGCGAACTACTAACTTTTTAGTCTAAGACGCTCAATGCGTGAGAGTTGGCAACCCTGCAGGTAGGCTATAGCAACTTGGCTAAAATATGTGCATGAGGGCATTTGGTAGCGCATATCCAGTGTGTTTAACAAAGCCATGAAGCCGGGATTGTTCACTACATTAACGGACATCATGTCTTTCACTATGAACTCCGTTACTGCCCGAGTTATTTCAGCGTGCCGCTTCCAATTATATCCATAAGGAGTTACACTTTCAAACGGTTCGGTCAGTGAACCCTGTCTGCTGGACCGCGGTCAAGCTATCCGCGCTTTCGCGATTCATCCGCGCTTTAAATCTTATTGCGCCTATATGCGTGATTTTACGGTATTTCGCTGCTCACCGCATACTAAAGCTGTATAAGCGCAGAGAAACACTTTGGCGTATTTGAAGACGCAGCACTAGTCGTTGGCATTTTAGCCTTACAAATATGAGGCTTTGTGGTGTTTTTTTTTAATGCTGAAGAAGGTTTGTAGTGTTTTCTCGCGTCGTAGCGACAGTAGCAAGGCACGTTTTGCACAGTACCTGACGATGAGCAGCATCTTTTAAAAGCCAAAGTAATTTCACACAACTGATGTGCTGCCCCTCTTTGGTATTAGACTTTCAGTTGTGTCAGCTTCTGTCGAGCCAGAAGCCATTGTGCAACAAGTTAAAGTGCGCTGTGTTAACTTCACTTCTCCACCTCCCTGCCTCCTGCTCGGGTTTGCTCCGTTCGTCCTCGGATCGCTCCCAAGTCACGTGACCAGTTTAAATCGCAGCCTGTGCGATTAGACAATCGCGTTTTAAAAAATCGCGAAGTTATCGCAAATGCAATTAATCGTTCAGCCCTACACACAATCATGGACACGGACACACACAATCATGGACACACACACACAATCATGGACACACCCACACACAATATCATGGACACACACACAATCACGGACACACACACCCACCATCACGAACACACACACACACACACACACACACACACAATATCACGGACACACACATACACACACACACACCATCACGGACACACACAGACACAATATCATGAACACACACACACACAATCACGGACACACACAATCATGGACACACACACACAATCATGGACACACACACACAATATGGACACACACACAATCACGGACACACACACCCACCATCACGAACACACACACACACATACACACACACACACACACACACACAATATCACGGACACACACATACACACACACACCATCACGGACACACACACACACAATATCATGGACACACACAATCACGGACACACACACAATAATGGATACACATCATATCATGGACACACACACAATCATGGACACACACACACAATATCACGGACACACACAATATCATGGACACACACACAATATCATGGACACACACAATATCATGGACACGCACATGCATGCTCGCACACACACACACACAAACACCCTTACAGTAAGCAAGTGCACATACACACACACACACACACACTCATGCACACACTGTGTATACATACATGCAGTTAATTAGACAGTCAATCTGTCTGTACAGTACACACTCCAAAACCCCTGGAGAGGTAGATTACACACTTTGCACTGTAATCACTTCATGAGAGAAAGATGTGTTAAACACACACATAATCCTCTATCCTTAATCATCATCCATCTTCCAGCACTCAGGGAGGGTTTCTCACGGCTGTCAGGAACACTTGAGTCCTCGTAGCGTATCGTCAAAGCTGTGGTTTGTTAGTCAGACAGGTGGTGTGGGGATCAGACAGACAGGTGGCGTGGAGATCAGACAGACAGGTGGTCTGAAGATCAGACAGAAAGGCAGTTTGGAGATCAGACAGACAGGCTGCTGTGTTTAGTGTGAGTGTGTGTTCTGTGTTTAGTGTGAATGCGTGATCTGCTGTGTTTAGTGTGTGTGTTCTGCTGTGTTTAGTGTGTGTGTGTGTGTGTTCTGCTGTGTTTAGTGTGTGTGTGTGTGACTTAAGACTTCACTGTTGTCAGAGTGCCTGTGGCTTGAGTCATTTTTACAGCCAGACATAGTGATGTCATCCCTTTGTGTTACACATCTGTGTGTGTGTGTGTGTGTGTGTGTGTGTGTGTGTGTGTGTGTGTGGTTATGTGTGTGTGTTTATGGCTGTGTGTGTGTGTGTGTGTGTATGTGTCTGTTTCTATGGGTGTGTTAGCACTGTTTTTTATTCTAGTTTTGACTCAAGGACTGAAAGTGTCCCACATGTATTGTGTCAAACACACACTCACACACGCACGCACACACACACGCACACACCTACACACACACACTCACCTACACACACACACCTACACACACACACACACACACACACATACACACACACACACCTACACACACACACACACACTCACCTACACACACACACACACACACACACCTACACACAGACACCTCACACACACACACACACACACACACACACACACACACACACCTACACACAGACACACACTCATGCTGACATTCTCCATCTCGTTGTCTTGGTAGGATCTGCGGGAGACTGCACTGCACCTGTCTGTGCGTCTGGCTGAGAAGAGTTCTCTGGCCCTCGTAGACTTCCTCACACAGAACTGGTGTGTGTGTGTGTGTGTGTGTGTGTATTGGCCCACTGTGCTATGCTGCCACTCACCCTCATCTTACTACACACCCAGAACACACATTATAAATGAGTGTCTACATTAATAAGGCTGATTGTCTAGACACACAACCTCCTCTGTTTATATCACTAGTGACCGATTGCTTTTACCTACCGGCAAACTTGTGTGTGTGTGTGTGTGTGTGTGTATGTATGTGTGTGTGTGTGTGTGTGTACACGTATGTTACCATAGTTCCTGTCTGGAGAAGAAGACGAAAGATGGGAACACTGCTCTGCACTACAGTGCACTGTACAATAAACCAGAGTGTCTGAAACTGCTACTCAAGGGGAAAGCTAACTTACACACAGGTACACACACGCATGCACACACACGCATGCACACACACGCATGCACACACACGCATGCACGCACGCATGCACACACACGCATGCACGCACGCACGCACACACACACACTGTAAAAAAAAAAAAAAAAAACTCAAAACAAATTCCTTGTTGTTCTTCGTCTCAGTGAACTCCTCTGGAGAGACAGCGCTGGACGTTGCTAGGAGACTACAGCACACACAGTGTGTAGACCTGGTAGGTCTCACAGTGTGTGTGTGTGTGTGTGTGTGTGTGTGTGTGTGTGTGTGTGTGTGTGTGTGTGTGTGTGTGTGTGTGTGTGTGTGTGTGTGTGTTGAGACGGATGACCAGATCACTGGCTGATCATGATGTGGTGTGTTCAGAGTGTCCTGCAGGGGGCGCTGGAAATACCACAACTCCACTAACACCAAAACGCTTCACTCACACACACACACTGAGTAAACATTTAACTACGTGTGTGTGTGTGTGTGTGTGTGTGTGTGTGTGTGTGTGTGTGTAGTTGGAGCTGGCTCACAGCGGGAAGTTTAATTCCCAGATCCATGTTGAGTACACGTGGGAGATGCCCCAGGAGTTCATGTACGACAGCGAGGATGATCTGGATGAGAGGGTTCGAACCCCACACACGCCGTATATTACACTCAAATTACATTTATATTTCACTCATTACATTGACTATTCATTTATATTACGCTCAAATTACATTTATATTTCACTCATTACATTGACTATTCATTCATATTACAATCATATTACATTCATATTACACTCAAATTACATTCATTATATATATTATATATATATAAACATTCATATTACACTCAAATTACATTCATTATATATATTATATATATATAAACATTCATATTACACTCAAATTACATTCATTATATATATTATATATATATATAAACATTCATATTACATTCACTATATGTTTATATTACATTTATATTACACTCATATTACCGGTCGATGTTCATCACCCTCCCTGAATAACACATCCTGAACTCAAGCAGTGTTTACGTACATTCACTCTGGTTACCACAGGTTACTCCAGCACGGAACAGCCGTTCTTTGCTGCCCTCTAATGGCTGCAGTGGGAACTCCTCGTTGAACTGCAGCACCAGCATTGCTAACAGAGCCTACCAGAACGTGGACTTCCTCCACCGCAACCCACCGGCCAACAGCGCCCCCACTGGTGGATCCATGCCACCTCCTCTGCCTGCAAAGTCCATTCAGAGAGGTGCGAGATCTATTTGGCACTTTTGTAGGCAACTGTCCAACATCCACTAGAGTTTTGTACACCTTGAACAGTCTTTGCTGTAAAGTTCCTAAACGTCTGGATCCTCAAACATGTATCTGTTGATTTTTGCTTATTAATTGCCAAGTTAAATTGATGTTATATAAATTAGGTGATATTGCTAATAATGACATGATAATATAATAATAATCATTATTTGCATATCACCTTTCATACATACATGCAACTCAAAGTGCTTTGGAGTTAGAATGATAAAGATTAAGATAATATATTTACATTTACATTTACAGCATTTGGCAGATGCCCTTATCCAGAGCGACTTACATTTTTATCTCATTTTCTATACAAGTGAGCAATTGAGGGTTAAGGGCCTTGCTCAGGGGCACCTCAGTCATGGCCTCAGGTCTGGAAATCGAACCCACGACCCTCCGGTCACAAGACCAGTTCCCTACCACCAGGCCATGATATATCAAATCAAATCAAATCAAATTTTATTTATATAGCGCTTTTTACAACAGTTGTTGTCACAAAGCTGCTTTACAAGTGCTGGGTCCTAGCCCCCAGTGAGCAAGCCAAAGGCGATATATAATTATATAGGTTGTTTTATTATTCTTATTTGGTATTTGGCTACAAAACACTGGTCAATCATAAATCAATCAAGCCAATACTACAATGTTAAAGCCATTATTACAGTGTTAAAGCCAATATTAGTGTTAAAGCCATTATTACAGTATTAAAGCCATTATTACAGTATTAAAGCCAACACTACAGTGTTAAAGACGTTATTACAGTGTTAAAGCCGTTATTACAGTGTTAAAGCCAATACTGCAATGTTAAAGCCAATACTGCAGTGTTAAAGCCAATACTGCAGTGTTAAAGCCATTATTACAGTGTTAAAGCCAATACTACAGTGTTAAAGCCAATACTGCAGTGTTAAAGCCATTATTACAGTGTTAAAGCCAATACTCCAGTGCTAAAGCCAATACTACAGTGTTAAAGCCAATACTACAGTGTTAAAGCCATTATTACAGTGGTAAAGCCAATACTACAGTGTTAAAGCCAGTATTACAGTGTTAAAGCCAATACTGCAGTGTTAAAGCCAATATTGCAGTGTTAAAGCCAATACTGCAGTGTTAAAGTCAATATTACAGTGTTAAAGCCAATACTGCAGTGTTAAAGCCAATACTGCAGTGTTAAAGCCAATATTACAGTGTTAAAGCCAATACTGCAGTGTTAAAGCCAATATTACAGTGTTAGCAGATGGTCTATCTGGAGTCTTCTCACTAAGTGATATTGTAGCAGAACACACCAGTCAGTAGGCTGCCCTGTCTCACGTCTGCCTCACGTCAGTCTCACGTCTGCCTCACGTCTGCCTCTGACTCGTCTCTCCATCCTGCACCGTTTACCCACAGTTCTGTTCATGCTCTCCCACGTCAGGTCGCTCTGATCCCCAGCTGTGTGTCTCCACACAAGACTCCCGCCCCTCCTCCAGACACAGTTCCAGCTCCTCAGGGGGCGGGTCCTTTAAGAACAGCCCCCCCTCTCCCCTGAGGGAGGGGGCCGAGCTCCACCCCCCTCGCTCCCCGCTGGGTGCTGTGCTGAAGAGGCAGACCGTGTCCTGGGACGGACCCTCCATAGGACCCGTGACGTAAGAACCCCTGCTCTCTACTGCCCTCTGTTGTCCCTCCTGAGTTACTGACCCACATGCTCCACAGTTGCGGCGTTTTCCACATGCAGTTGTTAGAATGCTGACAGGATCCAAGAGAATTCAGCACACGCTGCAGTCCTCATCTCCGTACAGCTGAACTTATTATGTGGAAGTCCTCAAATGGCCTGGGAGTGAAGTTCATCTCTGATCAGTCTGAGGAGGCCAGACCCTGTAGAACATGAGATAGCCACCACCAGAAGCAGCCTTACCTCCCTGGGCCGTCAGGAGATGGGAGGAGCTTCCTGATGATGTAATGGATCTGTTGTTAGTGTCAGTGTGTTCTGGTTGGGTCGTGTCAGTGTGTTCTGGTTGTTAGTGCCAGTGTGGTCTGGTTGTTTGTGCCAGTGTGTTCTGGTTGGGTCGTGTCAGTGTGTTCTGGTTGGGTCGTGTCAGTGTGGTCTGGTTGTGTCGTGTCAGTGTGTTCTGGTTGGGTCGTGTCAGTGTGGTCTGGTTGTGTCGTGTCAGTGTGTTCTGGTTGTGTCGTGTCAGTGTGTTCTGGTTGTGTCGTGCCAGTGTGTTCTGGTTGTTAGTGCCAGTGTGTTCTGGTTGTGTCGTGTCAGTGTGTTCTGGTTGTGTCGTGTCAGTGTGTTCTGGTTGTGTCGTGTCAGTGTGTTCTGGTTGTGTTTGTGCCAGTGTGTTCTGGTTGTGTCGTGTCAGTGTGTTCTGGTTGTGTCGTGCCAGTGTGGTCTGGTTGAGTCGTGTCTGTGTGTTCTGGTTGTGTCGTGTCAGTGTGTTCTGGTTGTGTCGTGTCAGTGTGTTCTGGTTGTGTCGTGCCAGTGTGGTCTGGTTGAGTCGTGTCTGTGTGTTCTGGTTGTGTCGTGTCTGTGTGTTCTGGTTGTGTCGTGTCAGTGTGTTCTGGTTGTGTCGTGCCAGTGTGTTCTGGTTGTGTCGTGTCAGTGTGGTCTGGTTGTGTCGTGTCAGTGTGGTCTGGTTGTGTCGTGTCTGTGTGTTCTGGTTGTGTCGTGTCAGTGTGGTCTGGTTGTGTCGTGTCTGTGTGTTCTGGTTGTGTCGTGTCAGTGTGTTCTGGTTGTGTTGTGCCAGTGTGTTCTGGTTGTGTCGTGTCAGTGTGTTCTGGTTGTGTCGTGTCAGTGTGGTCTGGTTGTGTCGTGTCAGTGTGGTCTGGTTGTGTCGTGTCAGTGTGGTCTGGTTGTGTCGTGTCAGTGTGGTCTGGTTGTGTCGTGTCAGTGTGGTCTGGTTGTGTCGTGTCAGTGTGTTCTGGTTGTGTCGTGTCAGTGTGTTCTGGTTGTGTCGTGTCAGTGTGTTCTGGTTGTGTTTGTGTCAGTGTGTTCTGGTTCTTAGTGTCAGTGTGTTCTGGTTGTGTTGTGTCAGTGTGTTCTGGTTGTGTTGTGCCAGTGTGTTCTGGTTGTGTCGTGTCAGTGTGGTCTGGTTGTGTTTGTGTCAGTGTGTTCTGGTTGTGTCGTGTCAGTGTGGTCTGGTTGTGTTTGTGTCAATGTGGTCTGGTTGAGTCGTGTCAATGTGGTCTGGTTGTGTTTGTGTCAATGTGGTCTGGTTGTGTTTGTGTCAGTGTGGTCTGGTTGTTAGTGTCAGTGTGTTCTGGTTGTGTCGTGTCAGTGTGTTCTGGTTGTTGCTTATATTGAGGTGCTCTCTATAGTCCAGAAAGTACGGTAATTTCCAGAATACTCTTGCAGTATCAGATGCTGTCATGATCATCTTGCGTGATTGGTGTTGTGTGTAGTTCAGAGAAGACGACGTCGTACCGGAGAGCCAGCAGCAGTGGAGGGCAGGGGGGGTGTGGCTCGGGGAGCAGCACCGAGGAACTCTACACCAGTCTGACCAGTGCCAACGCCAACGCCAGTCTGACCAGTGTGAACACCAACACCAGCGCCAGTTTGACCAGTGCCAACGCCAACACCATCGTCAGTCTGACCAGTGTGAACACCAACACCAGCACCAGTTTGACCAGTGCCAACGCCAACACCATCGTCAGTCTGACCAGTGCGAACACCAACACCAGCACCAGTCTGACCAGTGCGAACACCAGTACCACTCCCATCACACCAGTGCCACTCATACTTCCCCCGCCCCGCTCACGCAAGAATGCCATGGTAACGGAACAAGCACAATCACTGCTTACTGTGCTCTCGTGAGAATGCACACATAAAGACTGAAGAGACTGCACAGTATAGTCAGCTAAAATTGCTGTGTGTGTGTGTGTGTGTGTGTGTGTGCATCTCTCTGCATGCTTGTGTGTGTGTGTGTGTGTGTGTGTGTGTGTGTCAGAACTCTCTGAGGCCTCGGCAGAGGAAGGTTCGGGCCCTTGTAGACTGCATGGGCGTGGCCTCGGGCCAGCTGGCCTTCTGTAAGGATGACATCATCGTTGTGACTACAGCTGAAGACCCCCACTGGTGGGTGAGTGTGCACAAACACCAGTAAACACTATGCACAAACACCAGACAGTGGTTGGTGAGTGTGCACAAACACCAGACACTGTGGTTTGTGTAATCTTGTAGGTTTTGTTATTTGTCATCTTTTTTTCTGTTATTTTTAGGTTGGATTTATAGAGGGAAAACCATCCAGAACTGGGTCCTTCCCAGTCAACTATGTCCAGACGTTATGTCCCGGGGCGAAGTTATGTCCCGGAGAGTGACGCTTGGAAACATTCCTGCCTCAGGCCGTTTGCTAAAGGTTTCTAGGTTCTGTGGAAGGTCTGGGACTACACACTGGTCATACTCGGACCAGTACACAAGGCCCTTAGCATGCTGTCTGCGTGTTAAGTCCCTCTGGAGGTGCCAGTGTACAGCTCATCACCTGCTGCAGGAACATTATTCACACAACAGCACATTCTGCCCAACATGCTTGGAAACCGAAGGACCTAACAGACTGAGACAGTGAGTACGTGTCTGTGCCAGGGACAGCTGTCCAGTGGGGACACACAGGACACGTCCCACACATGGAGGACTGAGAGGACGTCGACTCTCAAGACTCTGTTCATGCTGTGGTGGGCCATGATGTAATACGACACCTGTGGACCTCAGCCAGAGATCAGCTACACCACACTGTGTGTGTGTGTGTGTGTGTGTGTGTGTGTGTGTGTGTGTGTGTGTGTGTGTGTGTGTGTGTGAAAGAGACAGGGAGACAGAGGTGGTATTGCGTATCGTCTGTCTGCATATTTCCACTGAACATCATCTTCTCAGAAGGACAGAGTCCTGTCCACCCGTCCCAGCCCTTGAGAACATGTCAGATTACACATTTCAGACCTGTCAACTCATGTCCAGCACACCCTCAGAACATGCCCAGAGGGTTAGGGTTAGAGTTAGGGTTAAGGTTAGGATACACTCTATTCACCAGTAAAGTTTTGATTTATCAGCCGCGGTTGTGTACTCAAAATATACAAACAGATTTGATAAATGAACACATTCTGTTTCAGACGTGTGTGTGTGTGTGTGTGTGTTGTCTGTAGTCTCCTTGCTGCATTAGTACTGTGGTTGAGGTCCTCTCAGACATCAGTCTGCATTATTGATGAGTGGAGAGAGTTCAGATGTCTGCAGTGCCGTCCTAATGGCTCCTGTGAAGCACCTGCCAGCATACATTACAATACGGTGGCCTCGAAGGGAAAAAAAGGCAGAATTTTTTACAGTGTCTTGTTTTAAGCTTGTGGTGCATGAAACGCTGCTCAGATTGTATATTAATCTAGGTTTTTTTAATTAATCTATATAATAAATATGTAAATATGTCGCTGTAATGTGGCTGTAGAGATAATTTTGTCTTATTGTCCCTGTTCTTGTCTCAGACTGTTCAGTTTTTTACCCTTAGAAACAGGATGAGGTGTGTGTGGACACGTACATTACTGTTTACACACACACACACACACCCCTGGTAGGGAGACGAGTTAAAGGAAGAATCATTCAACACTTGGCTGTTGTATCAAGTTTATTCATGTTCTATTATATGTCCTTTTTGACTAAAGGTTCATTCATTCAAGTCAGATTTATGTACATTCATTTTCAGTGTGTATAACAGTGAAACCGTAAATAAGACTTAGTCCTTCTGTTCCTGACACACACTCCCTGATCCTCCATTACCTTCATTACGTCTTAAACGTGTAACAGGACTCATGATATGATGGATTATGTACTGAATGTGCAGGAAGTGTGGGGCTGATGGGAACTGGAGTCTATTTGATCTGATTATCTCTGTTTATTCTGCCTCTCATAGTGCTGAGCTGAGATTCTAAACCTCTAAGTGACTGTTCTAAATGTGCCGTGGCTGTTTAACAACATATAACGTTAATGGAAGCATAAGACTGTGTGTGTGTGTGTGTGTGTGTGTGTGTGTGTGTGTGTGTTAAACAAATACCTGAACTGTTTTTCAAATTTTTTGATTGGTATCTGACTGTACACACCCAGTAAAAATGTCAGCTTCTTGGAAAAAGAAACATAAATAAGTAAGCAAACAAATGTTTGCAGCCATTTCCTTGTGTATAAAGGTGTTGTCCTGCGGCTGAGATGACAGGCTGTGAAAATTCTGCTGTTTATGCAGAGAACAGGCTGTACCCACACAAATGCGCACGGGACTACAACAAGCACACGCACGAGCCTTAACTCTCGCTAGGTTAACACTCGCGTGTTAATGGTCTATATTTATAGTGATAGGGTCTAGTCAGCAAAGTCCTGTAATTCTATGAATTCTTGTTATTGTAACAATTATTTTAAACAGCATACATATGAGAAACGTTTCAAACGCAGCTTGAATCTTCTCATTTATAGTGCCACGCAAGAAAACTTCACCTGCTTGTTTTCACAGATCACCAGCGAGGTCATAGTTTGTAATTAGATACATTCTTAGGAAAACAGAATATGTATAATAGCTAAGTACAAGTTCTGAGCAAATGAAAGTGTTCATACTTTAGTAGACTCAACACATAAATAAAACCCATGAGAGTGGAACAACCTGCAACCCAAAGACCAACACGTGAACGGATGCTGTCTGGTCTTCACAAAATAATTAGTCATTAGACACACTAATGGAAAACGTGTTCAACTTTGTGTTAAGAGCCGAAGCTCTTTTAGCAGCTAGGTAAGGTTTCAGACTTTCCACACAAATAAAATGACAGAATAATTGTGGTTTGGGACACAGGGACATGCCGAGGTCACCGAGGTTTTTGGGAAAGCTTTAACCTTCATAGCAGAAGTCCAAGAGCAGTGCAAAATGCAAGAGGTTGTCGGCGCGTGACCGAGACTTCATCTCAAGTTATTATCAAGTACACACTATGTACATGAAGAATACAGACCCATTAAGGCATTGGATGATAGTCAGGGTTAGAAGCATTTTTGAGAGAGAGAGAGAGGAGACACAGAAAGAGAGAGATAGTGAGTGAGAGAAAATTATATATATATATATATATATATATATATATATATATATATATATATATATATTGTATAATAAGCAAATGTACAAAAGCAGCTGACAGCAGCTGACAGCAGCTGTCGTGCCGGCAGTGATGTTCTGGTAATATTTTGATGACCATGAATATGAAGCAGTTTTCACCAGATTAGTACCAGTACCAGAACAATTCACTGAACACGATGGACTTTTATTCTGACATCTTGTTTTTAACGATTTGTTTTAATGTGCAACAGGTAGCACAAGACCGACTGCTTATTAATGCATTTACGACCGACTTATCATGGTTGCAATGTTGTTAATGAACTAACATTCACCGGCAACCATAATCCTGCCTGATTTGTACCTCAGTGTCCTCATGGACGCCATTTGACGGCCTAGCGCACATCCAGCAGTGTGTTAACACACACATCATGTAGAATCAAGCCCATGCACCACTAAAGCGTGTCCAGACACCTACACATTTCACTTTTATCACCCCAGTCCGCGTTTGCAAACCGAACCGTAGCCTACATCATTGAATAGCCATAATGCAATTCGACGTTTTAGCTCATAAAAGCGCATCTGAAATCTTAAAACTTGTGATAATGACATTAGACGGAGTTTTAGCTGTCACACAGGCACAAACGTTTACTCCAGGAGACTGTTGGCCTAAAGCCCCACCAGAAACATCTTCATAGTGGCCACACGTGTCTGTGTCACCGCACTAAAGGGTGTTCTGCGTATTAAAGCCCAGTGACTATAAGAAACGGCCTGCAGATTCCTGTCTATATTCTCTCTGGAACTGAATAACCCTGCCTGATTTGGCCAACAACAGCTCCCTGGTGTGTGTGTGTGTGAGAGAGAAAGAGAGAGAGGGGATGTACATTTGTAGTGGGTTCAAGCACATGTATAATTGCAGATATAGACCTAGGGAAACTCCACTGAAAAGGCCAGCACAAAATACCCCCAATGCAGCCTGAATAGCAAATATCATTTTACATCCGTAGTGTCTGTTGTTGCTAATGTCATCATGTCCACCTCCATTTTGAGCACAACACAGACAAGAACATTCTGAAGCCAGCAGATACCACGAGGTTGCTAGGCAACGATGCAACAGAAGGGTTCTGAGTGAGAGGCGTGTCTGACCCCCGGATCTGACCCCTGGATCTGACCCCCGGGTCCAGGCGTAGCTGATTTGTAGTGAGGGTGGCGTGGGTGGAGCACCTGTGAGCTCTGGGTAAAGTGCAGTCACATGACCTCTACACATTTAGAGGCCTGAACACTCGAAACAAAACAACGCAAAAGCTTGAGTCTATAGCCAGAGTTCATCTGGGTGAGAGAGAGAGAGAGAGAGGGAGGGAGAGGGAGAGAGAGAGAGACAGCAGAGAGGGAGAGAGAGAGAGAGAAACCGTGTTTGTCGGTTTAGCTCAACCTTGTGAAGTCAGCACAGCAAGTGGAGAAAACACTGCTACAGCTGCATTACACTCTCTCTCTCTCTCTCTCACACACACACACACACACACACAGAAGACTGTTCTCCTGGGTAAACAGCACTTGTCCATGTGACTGTTCCTTACCAAAGGCATAAACAACCTACAGTCTTCACACGCACATACTTAAATGGGTAAATGCATAAAACATGTCTCTCTCTCTCTCTCTCACACACACACACACCTCTGAGCAGTAGTTTGGTCTTCCACATTGCACTCAATCTTCAGCATCTGACGGTCCACATACGGGTGGAGTTCAGCCACAGAACCTGCCCCACCTGCTGTCCACACACTCCACACACACTGCACACACTCCACACACACTGCACACACACACAGCTGCTACTGCGTTTGTCCTGCGATAGCAACATACTGTCCTTAGATGTGCAGGTGCCGTCAGACCTGGACCAGAGGAAGAGGAGGACTCACTCTTCTCCGCCGCTATTTGAGTTTGACAGGCCACGGCAGGCACGTTCTCAGACCCAGCATGGAGGAGAAGATGATGGTGGGCCGATGCCTCTTGAAGCGGAGACCCTTCTTCAGACGCTGGCTGTTCTCTGCCACGTGGAGCTCCCCCTGCTGGGCGGCTGCGGTGATGCGCTCCACCAGCTCTCCGTGTTCGGCCGCCTCTCGCTCGGAGCGCACGAACACCTCCCGCAGTTCCTCCAGCCTCCTCTCCATCTCCAGGATCACGCGCTGGCGCTCCTCCACCTCCAGGAGGCGCCGCCGGGCCGCCTCAAACTCCATGCTGGAACTGGGGGTCACCAGTTTAGAGGAGGGGGCCGTGGCGGGGGCGGAGGGCGGCTCGGAGCCCGGCTGGCTCCTCGGGGCTCTCCGGAAATCGCCCATGGAGATGGACCTCCGGGCGGGGGGCGGAGCCAGGGCAGCCGCGGACCAGTGAGAGGATGAGGGAGGGGGCGGGGCTGTAGCGGAGGGGGGAGGGGATCCCTCTGGATCAGCCGCCGGTCCGTCCATGTAGTCACCCCCCTGCAGCTGTTTCTTCATCTCACTCCTGCCGTTGTTCCTGCAGATTCCTTCTTGCTTCGCTGTTTGTGTGAAGGTGAGCGCTGCTGTCGTCGTTTGGCTCTGCTGACAGGCTGAGTGAGAGCGAGGGAGAGAGAAGGAGAGAAGAGTGAGAGAAGAGAGAGAGAGAAGGGAGACGTCGTGATGTTAGCAGAAAGATGCTCCATTCATTAATATCACCAGCAGAACAGCTTCTCTGCTCAGGACCAGAGAGCTGTGATGCTATTGGACGGCTTCATGACTCAGTGGCTGCTTATTGGACAACAGCTCTCACGCTCCATGCCCGCCTCTCTCCCTCTCCCTCCCTCTCCCTCCCTCTCTCTCTCCCTCCCTCTCTCTCTCCCTCTCTCTCTCCCT
This sequence comes from Brachyhypopomus gauderio, assembly GCF_052324685.1. Taxonomy (NCBI): domain Eukaryota; kingdom Metazoa; phylum Chordata; class Actinopteri; order Gymnotiformes; family Hypopomidae; genus Brachyhypopomus; species Brachyhypopomus gauderio. The sequence continues at coordinate 21,386,711 of NC_135227.1, forward strand.
CCCTCTCTCTCTCCCTCCCCCTCTCTCCCTCCCCCCTTCTCACTCTCTCCCTCCCCCCCCCTCTCTCTCTCTCTCTCTCCCTCACCTCTTCCCAGCTTTCTCATCAAGCTCCTCCCTCTTGGAGGAGACACCAGGTGCTGAGCTGCACTGAGACTTTCCCAGAATGCCCTGCTCGCTCCTTGCTGCCCTCCTTCTCCGTTGCCTGTAGCAACACAAACGTTCTGTCAGCTGGTGGCATTGTTGCCGTGACACCCACGCCACTCTCGTCCGTCTGGGTTCGTAGCAGCTGACGTGTTGGAACGGATTTTGCGATATTTCTCAAATCTTCTGTTGCTAGGTAACAGACACTGGCACTGCTGGTGGATGATAGCACAACAACACTATTTAACATGATGATAGGAGACGTACACACACACGCAAGTGTATTTTTATAATGTCATGTATATTTATAATATAATCAGAGGCAGAGAAATGTGTGGCTTTGATACCTCCAGTATAATGCATAGATACATATGTGCACTTTGCTCATTGTTCAGCTGAAATTCAGAACTTAACCAACATGTTCTGAAGAGCTGGACTTTCCTCCTGGACGTTTGCTGACCCGCAGCGCTGGAACTGAACTGTGCTGCTGGACGTTTGTGGACCCGCTCAGCCTGGAGGAGTTCATGGCTAGATTAACCAAAGTGTAACTGGACTCTGTGGCCCGAGCTCACTCACAAAGGTCCTCTAAATGGACCCAAACTGAAGGTGCCGGTCCAGGAGACGCTGGACAGTGTTTAGTTTGTCCAGATTCAGCGGAGCCATCGGGAAGGACCTGCAGTCCTGCAGCTGAATCACTGTGAGCAAGACCGGCCCAGGAATCAATATGCAGGCAGAGGAAAGCTGAGCTACTGTGGGGGCACCTGAGCTAGCGCAGACGTCATGAGAGCATCGGGCTCATCGGGCCAGCAGTACTGGGTCAGCCGCATTTCAGTGAGGAGATGAGGTTTTGTTTTACTGCCAGCGTGTTCTGGTTTAGAAGGCTGAGAGAGAGAGAGTGAGAGACAGAGAGAGAGAGAGTGAGAGAGACAGAGAGAGAGAGAGACAGAGAGAGAGAGTGAGAGAGACAGAGAGAGTGAGAGAGACAGAGAGAATGGTATAGGTAGGCACTAATGATCCTAGGATTTAGTCTGCTTAATGGTTTAGTATGACGGTTAAAATGCACCAATTAGGAATTCATCACAAGAACACTTACATTAAAGACGTTACCTCAAACACACCCTCACACACACACAATGGCCTCAGCCACACACCTCATTCACTTGACAACACCTCACCTCCAAACCTGCAGAGGGCAGAAGTGTGTGTATGTTCCTGAAGCAGCTAGAACACCTGTGCACCTGAAAAACGTTTGTGAATGTCAACAAAGGACACAGGACAGAAGAAACACAGGAGCTCAGCTCAGTCGAGACCCAACTGGTAGAATCGACATCAATGGCAGATATTGAGGCTGTTGAGACCCAACTGGTAGAATCGACATCAATGGCAGATATTGAGGCTGTTGTGAATTGTGTGGTCTGATTTGTGAAGTATGTCCAGCGTCTAGGTAAATGGATGTGTACCTGACGTGTGCTTTGCACTGGCACGGACTTGTGTAGACCAGCGGCTTTGCTTATTTGTCCTGATTTGCAGTAACAGTGTTTATCTTGTGTTCATTTTTAAAGGCAGTAGACCAGTTGGGTTGTTCCACTGCGTCTCTGAAAGGGAACTCTTCACAAGCAGGAGCAACGTGAGCAAATAAATTAGCGAAACTGATCTAACTTGACATACATGCTGCATTCAGAGAAGATGAACAAACCTCTGTGTCAAGAACACGATCACTCTGGAGATACGGGCTGTGCCTACACACTGGTGCGGTGATGGTGATCCGTGTTCACGAGAGATGTATGTATTGCACATCAGTCTGTGTGTGTAAATGTGTATTTCTGTTTATAAATGTGTCAGTGTGAGAATCGTGACATTTATAGCATGCAGCACAGCCTGCCCATGCGTGTGTGTGTGTGTGTACGTGGCTGACACACACCACATGGGCACAGGAGCACACTACAGAACAGGGACAAAACTGTATGATATAAAATGCGGGACGTGTTAGCAGTGCAGAAAGCCGGACTGCTTTAGCGAGGTTCTTCCACTGCAGCGTGGGAGGGTAACGGAGTCATTAATCATAATCACAGTAGGTAAGCACCAAGCCGTCCAGTGTGACCCCAGTGGCAGGACACACGGGCTCAGGTCTTTTGCTCTGAGTACATTCTTGGTCTGACTGTCTTCACCATAATAGTCTGATGGTTCTGGAAGACACTTCCAGGTGAAACTGGGTTGAAATGAAAACACAGCAGTGTTTGATATGGGAGTTTGAGGCACAGGTTCTGGCTGTGTGCTGTACGCCACACCTGAGGCTGATCCCACTCACCTGGACATGCACCAGTGGACAAGACCACGTACCGGCCGACCGTGGCGTCTCTCCGAGGAGGAACAAGCCACTGCTCTTTCTGGAGATGTGTGGTGCCCTCACTCACCCGTCATCTGTCCATGTCACATCTCCACCCCAGCAGACTGAATGCATCAACAGATTTTCTTTCCTTTTTTAGACTGACCCACTTTTTGAGATTAATCTCCAGGCGACCACGTCTACATCACGACCCACACCTACACACCCCCACCTACACACACCAGAGCAGTTCAGTTCAAGTTAAAAAAGTTATAACGTAAAAATCACAAGGCAGTGAACTAATGTTGTTGGTGCTGGAGTTGGTCTGAGTGGTGGAGGAGCTCAAACACACACACACACACACACACACACACACACCACAATAAATACACACTAAACACCCACATCGCAATAAACACACATAAACACCCAAACATACCACAATAAACACATACACTAACACCCACACTAAACATGCACACACCCACCCACAATAAACACACCATGCTAACCACAGAAAACATACCATAATAAACACCTACACTAAACATGCAGACACACCCACCCACAATAAACACCCACACTACACACTCACAATAAACACCCACACACACCACTGCAATAAACACCCACAATAAACACACCCCCACACACACACCACCACAATAAACACACACTAAACACCACTACAGTAAATACACTACAATAAACACACACAACCACAAACACAAACAAAAGCATCAGTCAACACAAACCAAGGAATACACATTTCAGCCCCATACCCCCCTCCCCCAATATCCCCCCCCACGCCCCGCCCACACCACACCCCGCTTCCCCCCCACGCCCCGCCCACACCACGCCTCCCCCCCAATATCCCCCCCACGCCCCGCCCACCCCACCTCCCCCCCAATATCCCCCCCACACCCCGCCCACACCCCGCCTCCCCCCCAATATCCCCCCCACGCCCCGCCCACCCCACCTCCCCTCCCCCAATATCCCCCCCACCTCCCGCCCACACCCCGCCTTCATTCTGCCACCCGACATTTTAGTTTGCTGTAAAAAAAAAAAAAAAACCCAAACAAAATGTAATGAACCTGGAAACAACCAGCCAGTGTTCACATACAGGAAATATAGAATAAACCCACAAACATACAGAACAGAATAAACCCACAAACGTACAGAACAGAATAAACCCACAAACGTACAGAACAGAATAAACCCACAAACGTACAGAACAGAATAAACCCACAAACGTACAGAACAGAATAAACCCGACCCACATGAACATACAGCACACATAAGCTTCATGTTTATTCTGTGGCAAAACAGCCGGAAGCGTCACATGACTCATTCATGTAGATGTCTTATTCATCAGGACATACATGAATCACCCCAGAATACAAGACATCAGGACATACATGAATCACGCCAGAATACAGGACATCTCAATTCTTTACCAACTGAATCTGAAGACAAGAATTCATGCAGAAGTGATATCAATATTCAACTGAAATGGATAAATTTGGTTTTTCAAAACTGCGACATAAAAGTGAGTTATTAAATCAAATCATAAGGAAATACAATAATTCAGGTTTCTTTCAGAAGTTTAGCATTAAAGCAGGTATTGAGACTGAGGTCATCAAAAATCAAAGCGATTTATTAGAGATTCAGTATTTAAGTACTGCAATGAGAGAATTGTCCACCGTTTGCAGCTTGGCTAGTTGAGCTAAAGACGATAATCATGCAAAGTATGAAATGAAGGACCCAGTCAGGCAGGAGAACGTGCTAGGTGGCGCTGTTGCGTCAGACTCCAGTCTGTCTCCTCTTTTCTCACCAAACCACTTATTTTGGTCTGAATACCTTTCAGTGAAGCCTCTCCAAACTGCTGTGTATAGTAATGTTCAGCTGAAGAGTCTCCTGTACAGTGTCAGGTCTAGAATAGGGAGTCAGACAGACCCACGCTAAACTCAGTCTACACTCACCCTCCTGAATGACGGACTCTCAAATCTGACTTGGACGTGCGGCTGTGGCCCACAGCCCTCCGGCTGTGGCGGTGGTGTTACCGACACACACACACACACATCTCTCTCCCTCAGTGTGTCATTCAGGGAAGGTGTAGCATCAGTGAGACTAGGGTAGGTCAGTCTGACAGGAAGGTCATGACCACAGAGATTCCAACTGTCGGTTTTATCACAACTGGCATCAGAACCCAAGGATGATGGTTAGATCATTAAAATCCCAGAAAACACTCCCCCTCTGAGCAGAGATTCCTCCAGCGTTCACCACAGTTCAGCAGACCAGCTCGTTTCCAACATAACAAAACATAACATTGAAAACCAACAAAGTAGACAGCATTCAATATCCAGAAAAATATATCCACAGTGCAGCAGCAGGAGACAAAGAGCATTCCACGATACATACATCATCATCATCATCATCATCATCATCATCATCATCATCCTCGTCTCTGCCATCCTGTTTTTGTTTGTTTTTTTTTTAGTCTGGTTGCTGCTCAGATGTGCAGAAGTCACGTGAGGTATGACAGGAGTCTCACACCAGCACCGCTCTTACCCACAATGCATCTGCACAGAGTTTGCTCACGTGCACATGCTTCCAGACGTGTAGGGGGGACAGGGTTTTCTCAAAGGCCTGGGAAACAACTGGAGAGTGTTGGACACGGGGGGGGGGGGCACGGGGGTACGGGGGCGGCAGGAGGGGGTACGGGGGGTGGGGGGGTACGGGGGGGGCAGGAGGGGGTACGGGGGGGGCAGGAGGTGGTACGGGGGGGCAGGAGGGGTTACGGGGGGCACGGGGGCAGGAGGGGGTACGGGGGGGGCAGGAGGGGGCACGGGGGGGGCAGGAGGGGTTACGGGGGGGCACGGGGGCGGGAAGGGGCACGGGGGGGGGTACGGGGGGGCAGGAGGGGGTACGGGGGGCGGGGGGGGTACGGGGGCGGGGGGGGCAGGAGGGGGCACGGGGGGGGCAGGAGGGGGTACGGGGGCGGGAGGCCCCCGACTTTAGCAATTACAGCCTGGTTAAAGTCTCTCTGGCAGCTCTGATCAAACTGATCAAGCTTATGAAACAAAGCAAACAAAGACACAAGCCAAAACAACCAATGAGATTCTCAGAAGTAACAAGCCGAACTACAGATGAACACTGCACACAGGAAAAGAACACGAGCCATAAACAACATCATATGCTTAATAAAGAGCCTTTCTCCCTCTTCACACACACACACACACACACACACACACACACACACACACACACACACACACACACACACACACACACACACCCCTGTGGTACATCGTACTGAGGTTCCAGCACTCTAATCTCCACCCACCACTTGTCAATCACCCTGTCTGCCCCGCCTGCCTAGCTAATCTCCACAGGTCTGCTGATGTCACGTCGGAGCTGAAGAGAGCGTTCAGTCCACACTTCTTCCACTGCTGTCTTCTTCTCTTCGTGGTGCTCTACCTCCATCTCTCCCTCCATCTCTCCCTCCATCTCTCCGTGCCTACAGAGAAGTGGAGGGCAGCTTTTTCACACGTCTCTGAGCAAGAAACGAGGACTCAATGGGTTTGAGTTCAGGGGGCGGCTGAGAACTCTTCAGCGCGGAGTAAGTAGCAGCCATGGCTCCCTGTGAGAAACAGATGAGACAGAGAATCAGTGCCACACGATCCCCCCCCACGCAGACCGCACGACCCCCCCCCCCCCCCCCCCCACGACCCCGGGGTGTGGGAGACCTTGACGAGCTGGGCGTCCTGGTGCTGCAGCTGGTTGGTGGGCAGCTGGTCTCTCTGCATGATCCAGGGGTGTTTCAGGACCTGCTTGGCTGTGAGTCTCTGGTGAGGATCCACATGGAGCATCTTAGACACCAGATCCTGGGATGTGGAGGGAGAGAGAGAGAGATGGGGAGAGAGAGATGGGGAGAGAAAGGGGGGAGGGAGAGAGAGAGGGGGGGAGAGAGAGACAGAGTGAGTGAAAGAGAGAGAGGGGGGGAGGAGACAGAGAGGCTTTATTATACCTTTTTTATACAGTTATAATTCGACAATTACAAACTGAAATGAACCAGAGGGATCAGGAATGAGAGATAAAACAAAATGCGCGTTTGTGTGTTTGCGTGTTTGCTTGCCAGTGGTTGGTTGCCAGTGTTGGCCAGCCAGTGTTTGTGTGTGTGATTGCGTTCGTTTGTGAGTGTTTGCCGGTGCGTGTTTATGAGTGTTTGCCGGTGCGTGTTTATGAGTGTTTGCCGGTGCGTGTGTATGAGTGTTTGCCGGTGCGTGTGTATGAGTGTTTGCCGGTGCGTGTGTATGAGTGTTTGCCGGTGCGTGTGTATGAGTGCTTGCCGGTGCGTGTGTATGAGTGCTTGCCGGTGCGTGTGTATGAGTGTTTGCCGGTGCGTGTGTATGAGTGTTTGCCGGTGCGTGTGTATGAGTGTTTGCCGGTGCGTGTGTATGAGTGTTTGCCGGTGCGTGTGTATGAGTGTTTGCCGGTGCGTGTGTATGAGTGTTTGCCGGTGCGCGTGTATGAGTGTTTGCCGGTGCGCGTGTATGAGTGTTTGCCGGTGCGCGTGTTTGAGTGTTTGCCGGTGCGCGTGTTTGAGTGTTTGCCGGTGCGCGTGTTTGAGTGTTTGCCGGTGCGCGTGTTTGAGTGTTTGCCGGTGCGCGTGTTTGAGTGTTTGCCGGCGCGTGTTTGAGTGTTTGCCGGCGCGTGTTTGCGCGCGTTTGCGTGCGTGTTTGCCAGTGCGTGTTTGTGCGTGTTTGCCAGTGCGTGTTTGCCAGTGCGTGTTTGCCAGTGCGTGTTTGTGCGTGTTTGCCAGTGCGTGTTTGTGCGTGTTTGCCAGTGCGTGTTTGTGCGTGTTTGCCAGTGCGTGTTTGTGCGTGTTTGCCAGTGCGTGTTTGTGCGTGTTTGCCAGTGCGTGTTTATGCGTGTTTGCCAGTGCGCGTTTATCAGTGTTTGCCAGTGCGCGTTTATCAGTGTTTGCCAGTGTGCGTTTATCAGTGTTTGCCAGTGTGCGTTTATCAGTGTTTGCCAGTGTGCGTTTATCAGTGTTTGCCAGTGTGCGTTTATCAGTGTTTGCCGGTGTGCGTTTATCAGTGTTTGCCGGTGTGCGTTTATCAGTGTTTGCCGGTGTGCGTTTATGAGTGTTTGCCGGTGTGCGTTTATCAGTGTTTGCCAGTGTGCGTTTAGCAGTGTTTGCCAGTGTGCGTTTAGCAGTGTTTGCCAGTGTGCGTTTAGCAGTGTTTGCCAGTGTGCGTTTAGCAGTGTTTGCCAGTGTGTGTTTATGAGTGTTTGCCAGTGTGTGTTTATGAGTGTTTGCCAGTGTGTGTTTATGAGTGTTTGCCAGTGTGTGTTTATGAGTGTTTGCCAGTGTGTGTTTATGAGTGTTTGCCAGTGTGTGTTTATGAGTGTTTGCCAGTGTGTGTTTATGAGTGTTTGCCAGTGTGTGTTTATGAGTGTTTGCCAGTGTGTGTTTATGAGTGTTTGCCAGTGTGTGTTTATGAGTGTTTGCCAGTGTGTGTTTATGAGTGTTTGCCAGTGTGCGTTTCTCACCTTGGCTGCATCAGACACAGCATCCCAGTTGCCCCCGGTGAGGGTAAAATGTCCTTTCCCTATTCTGCCTAGGATATCCTCGGGCGTGTCCTCTGGACCATTAACAAATGGAGTGAAACTGGAGCAGAAAAGGATGAGAGTGACAAAATGGGACATGGGGACAAACAAGGACACAGAGTGTACGTGGGGGTGAAGGAGTGTGTACGTGGGGGTGAAGGAGTGTGTACGTGGAGTATACATGTGGGTCACAAGCATGTTCTCACCCTGCTAACATAGTGTACAGTAATACTCCCAAACTCCAAATGTCACAACCCTCATCATAGCCTTGTCTCTTCAGCACCTAAAACACACACACACACACACACACACACACACACACACACTGTTTCAATAAAGTATATATATTCTTACACACACGTGTACAAACATGTACAGACCAACAGCCACCCACCTCCACCAAGACCCGCACCACCAAACCCCCACCCACACCAATATCCAAACCCACAACCACACCAACACCCCCAAACCACCATCCACACCCATAACCACACCCACCTCCACCCACAACCACACCCACACTTTACTGGGCGAGGGGGCGGAGTCACACCTCTGGAGCTACGAAGTTGGCGGTGTAGCAGGGGGTCATGAGGAGGCCGTTGTCAGCACGGAGCTGCTTAGCAAAGCCAAAGTCACAGATGCGCAGAGACTCCGGGTTGCCAGATTCATCCACATACAGGATGTTACTGGGCTTCAGGTCTCTGTGCACTACCTGGAGAGGAGGACACACACACGTACACACACACACACACACACACACGTACACACACACACGTACACACACACACGTACACACGCACGTACACACGCACGTACACACGCACGCACACGCACGCACACGCACGCACACGCACGCACGTACACACACACACACGTACACGCACACGCACGCA
>NC_135227.1:21400686-21403186 GCF_052324685.1 Brachyhypopomus gauderio
GCACGCCGGGGGAGTCTGGGACACGGGACAGGAGCAGAGACATCAGGACCAGAGACGCGCTGGATACTCATCACGATGTAGGCAGAGGGGACACCCAGGACCAGCCCCGTCGACAGGGGGGACAACCGGGTCTGTTGTCCCGGGCCCCAGGGCTAGGGGAGCCCATCAAAGAGCCCAGCAATTTATTTTTTATTTAAAGTCTATAATTTTAAATAATCTTGAAAACTTTCATTAATATAAATTTTTGTACTCAAAATAAGCTCAATGGCTAAAATATATGTTTTTTACCTATCTGCATATTTTCCATTAAGTGCATACACCCCCGCCTCCCACTGAAAAATGGTTTGATCCAACATCGACCGTAACCGGCCGGTACCCGCCCAACAGCGGGAAATACAGTGGTGGATAGTTAAAGTAAATACAGAAATCTGGAGCGCAGAAAAGAAAGTCGAATTTTAATGTATTTTAATGCATTGTGTTCCAGGTTTGAAAAGTGCTGGAATTTAGGCTAAAGTACTACTTCGTTTCACAACAAATGTAATTCCAGGACGAAAAATGAGAGAACGTGAAGACGTTAAGATTGGGCGTTTTGAAAATAAACAACCATTAAATAATGTAAATAAAAAGCAAATTATTTCGAGTATATGTATAAATATTTAACTTAATTATGTTTAGCGTTCAGGGAAATATTGAAATGGACCTTTAAAGTGACGTACAAGTGCTTGAATTCCACCTTATAAAGGTGTATGAACACTGCAAACGTGACTTTGTTCATTGCGCTGAAGCGCGGTGCGCGCGAAGTTACAAAATTCGAGAGGTGCACGACCTCGCGAAGAATCGAGACCCTCGCGCACGTTCGGTGCCACTGCGATTACTTAATTTTCGCCGCGCGGACCCTCGCGCCGCTCGCGACACGTCAAGTATAAACCAGTCAGCTGTCAGAAACAGCTGATGTGTGGCTGTATTATATACTATATGACCTAACACAAGGATTGTGTTAGGTCATATAGTATATAATACACAAGGACCCACCTCTTTCAAGTGCACTTTGCATAATTATGCTTTGTCTATTGTACTTTATCGTCTCTTTCCTCAGGTATTGTGGGGGGCGGCACATGAAACTTTCTTGTCCCGGGCCCCAGCAAGAATGTCAACGGGCCTGCCCAGGACTCAACACGCCAGAACAGCTGGACCGAATCATCACATTACTTCTGCAACGTCTGTGCGTAAACAACCTGAACATATTCCAGCTTTTGCTAGTTCTCGTACACATGTGTGTTCTAGTGGTGGGACACAGAGCTGTCCGTGTCAAACACGTGTGTTTGTAGGACACTTCAGTCTCAGATCCATATTCCTGCTTAATCTGATGCTCTGTGGAGGCGAGCGTGGATTATTGGGATTAGCAGAATGATCGTGGTGTCTGAACTGTTGTATCATCAGGATTAAAATGCTGACCTAACGATTCTCTTCTCCCAACACTGACATTCTTTAGACATGTCAGACATCTGCCTTCCCTCTTACCACGAAGTGACGTCTGGGTGCACTCTAACGGTTTCACACACACACGGTCACGCACATGCACACAAGCAGTTTACGCACCAGTAAGTCAAGAGCAAGTGTGTATCACGAGAGAAAAATAAGACGGCTGAACACTGTAGTAAAATAATACATGGACAACACTAGTTTATAAGGAAAACTGAAGACTCTAAGGAAATGAAACAAACAGATTAAACTGTACTGAGGACTGTACTGAAGACAGTTCTACAAACGTATTTGTTCATAAGCCTTCCTGAATCATTCATGTAAAAGCCCTACAGTCTATATTACAGTTTTCCTTATATACAGGTGCTGTCCATTTATGTGTGTGTATGCAAGTGTATGGTATCATACACAAATGTTAATAGCAGAGTATATATGTGCAAGGGTTTCATATGTATGTGCTAGTGTTTCATGTATTTTAACCTAATTTGTTACTGGCACACATGAACACAGTAATAATTATTGTGTTGAATTAAAGTGAGAAACATTAACATTCATTCATATTCATATAAATTCTGTTTATAATATACAACACATACATATATACACACAAAGGTAATAAAAAAGGCAAATTCAGGGTCATGAAAGCGGATTATTATGTATGGAGGTCATGACCAAACAAAAGGTCATGTCTTTGTTCAGGGTTCTTTTGCAGGCTGTGACCTCTGACCTTTGGGAGTGCGGGAGGTGAACTCGGAGTCGAAGTAGAAGGTGTCGTCGGGCCGGGCCACCGCGGGTTTGAAGGGGGGCTTGATCTCCCGCCGGTAGAGCTTCTGAGTACAGGACACACACACACACACACACACACACACACACACACACACACACACACACACACACACACACACACACACACACACACACACACACACACGGTATGGAGTACATCACACTCACAGGCCTGTGGTTCAGATATTATTGATATTACTACGGATTTAGCTGTTTTTAACCTAGCAGAGAT
>NC_135227.1:21408186-21445686 GCF_052324685.1 Brachyhypopomus gauderio
CTAATATTCCTCTTACCCTAGATGGCTTTTCAGTAACACCTAAATCTACAGCAAAAAGATTAGGTGTCACTATTGATTCGTATATTTCATTTGACATATATATATATAGAATGTCTCTAAGGCTGCCTTTTTCCATTTACGTAATATTGCCAAGCTGAGACACTTTCATTAGCTGATGCAGAGAAACTGGTCCATGCTTTTGTCTCATTGAGATTGGACTACTGTAATTGTCTTCTAATTGGATGCTCTAAACAGTCCATAAAGAAACTACAACTTGTACAGAATGCTGCAACTAGAGTACAAACTAAGGCTAGAAAATTTGATCATATTATTATTCCTACTCTCTCGGCGTTTAAATATTGAATTGAATTAAAAATTCTTTTGTTGACCTATAAGGTGTTAAATGGTCTTGCTCCACAAAATCTGAGTGAACTCACTGCATACAGGATTTCGCTTAGTTCCAAAAATTTGTAAAACTACAGCTGGATGCAGAGCTTTCTCCTTTAAAGCCCCTCAGTTATGGAATAGCCCTCCGCACACACTGCCAACACTACCGAGCCCTCCGCACAAACCGCTAACGCTACGAGCCCTCTGTACACACCGCTAACACTACCGAGCCCTCCGCACACCACTAACACTAATGAGCCCTCTACAAACACTGCCAACACTACCAAGCCCTCCACACACACCACTAACACTACCGAGCCCTCCACACACATCGCTAACGCTACGAGCCCTCTGTACACACGGCTAACACTACAGAGCCCTCTACAAACACCGTCAACACTGTCGCTGGTTATCAGACACTTCGCATTATGTGGCCTCCCTTCATATCAACACTGCAAAGGCCGATACCACAATGACCGAAGGAGACTGCACACACTGGACCAGCACCAGTATCAGCACCAACACCAGTGAAGAGGACTCTACTTTTACAACAAGTTCTAATAGATTCAGGTTGATAAGACTTGACAACACACTGCCTGTGGGGTATGGGGCACGTAAGGTATGGGGCACGTAAGGTATGGGGTATGTAAGGTATGGGGTATGTATTAATGTATGTAATGATCGCGTGTGTAAGGGAGAACAAACGAAACACAAATGTTTAGATATTGAAGGCAAGAAAGAAAGAAGGAAGGAAACCAAAACAAACACATGAACATGAGAAAACCATTAACACACACACACACACACACACACAACCACAGACTCACACAGACACCACAGCTCTGCACCCTGTAGATAAACAAGAGAATTAACAGAAGCTAAAACAATCATGAAAACAAGTGATGTAAAACCACTGAGAAGGCCCAGGAAGCAGCGGGCATCATCATCATCATCCTCACAGCACGCACGGTACAGGGGCTCTGAGAGAGGCGCACATGAGTGTGTGTGTGTGTGTGAGAGAGAGAGAGAGAGAGAGAGAGAGAGAGAGACCCCCATTGGTGTATCTGAGCGTGAGAAAGAATGTGTGTGCATGTGGACCTCTGGGTACAGGGCGGGGTTGTGGTTGATGAATGTAGACACAGAGGGTGTGTGTGTGTGTGTGTGTGTGTGTGTGTGTGTATAAGATCAATCCCTACCTTTAAGTGTGGCCTTCTTAAGGACCTTCATGGCGTATAGCTGGTTACTGTCGGGTGGTGTAACCTTCCGCACCAGAAACACCTGCCCATGAGAACCACAGTGAACACACACACACACACACACACACACACACACACACACACACAAACAGATACAGCTGGAGCACACAAGCCCAGCCAGGACACACCGCTACAGAAGAGAGTTTCCGTTTGGGTTATTATGGGTTGAAGGTGGCTGTGTGAAGATGTGCATCAGTTACTGCCCATGGAAGTCGTTGCATGCAAGTTCACACCTCGGTCTACGCCCTAATCCCAGTAGTGAATTTAGTCTATATCCTAATCCCAGTAGTGAACTCAGTCTACACCCTAATCCCTGTAGTGAACTCAGTCTACACCCTAATCCCTGTAGTGCAATATGGATTTTGGTGCAGGGTTCTGCTGAAGAGCATCATATCTATTCTCCACACCACACTTTTCTCCCGCATGGTTGCGTTGTCTGGATTTCTCTGTGGAAGACTGTAGCTGGATTACGAGAGGGTTAGGGGTTAGGGTTCTCACCTTCCCAAACGAGCCCTGGCCCAGAACCTTGAGCAGCTCAAACTGGGAGGGATCGGCCTTCTCCGCCCCCTCCTTAACCACATGGGTGATGTGGATTTCTTTGATGACATCATCTTCCTGCGACACAAGAGGAAAAAAAATATCACAGATGACTCCGTGGATAACAAGGTGACCAACACACTCTCATAGCTGATGAAATTCTAGACGTCATGTTTTCCAGGAAGCATCGGTGCAGTCACGTATCAGTCCCCATGACACTGGAACTGGGGGGGAGCCCTGCAGACTGGTACAGCGTCACACAACACCCCCCTGCACACACACACACACACACACACACACACACACACACACAACACCCCCCTGCACACACACACACACACACACACACACACACCCCTGCACACACACACACCCCTGCTGTAGCTGCACACTGTAGTCTCCTGCAGTACTACAAGACATTTGAAATGTGACTAGTTAACATTATGATTGTTCACAAGTGGTTTGGGTGCGTTAGGCCAGTGTGCATGAACCAAAATGCACAGCAGAGAGAGAGAGAAAGAGAGGGGGGAGAGAGAGAGAGGGGGGGAGAGAGGTGGAGACTAACAGGAAAGTATTTGCATGTCATCAGCGGCTCTACACCTACACACCCACCACTAGATAACAAAATAATATTTATCCTGTTCATATATTTTGTTTTTGTGTTTTATTATCTATTTTTATTTTGTTTTTGTGTTTTATTAACTTCATTATAATCTAGTGCCATTTCCTTCTTATTCATTTATTTTATATATTGCTTTCATTACCATTCTGTTACTTATGACAATTGTTGAGTTTCACATTAGAGAGAGAGAGAGAGAGAGAGAGAGAGAGAGAGAGAGAGAGAGAGAGAGAGAGAGCGCACAAAAGAAAGATTTTTGCTTGTGCAAAATTAAATGAACCACAGCTGCACTGGTAAAGTCATTTAAGTAAAAGACGCAGGTGAAACACATGTGAGTCAAGTAATTCAAGTAATCAATGAAGCAGACCAATCAAATGAGACGTCCTTGTGAAAAGATTTGAGCCACACTAATTAAAAGAGAGAGGAAACCAACCAAACCACTGTGGTGTGAAGCACACAGATCAACAATGCAGAGGAGAAAGGAGACACCTGAGAACATCAGGATGAAGGTGGTGAAGCCCATCAGTCTGGGGAACTCTACAAGAACATCTCCAAAAGACTCCAGCTCCATCCATCCACTGTAGGACAGATCATTTACAAATGGAGGAAACTCAGCATCACCACAACTCTGCCCAGAAGTGGACATCAAAACTCACACCAAGAAGCACCAGAAAAATAATTCAGGTAAACGCCAACACCAGTGGTGTGTATATCAACACACAACTAACAAACTAACTAACTAATAACTCATGTGCCCTTGAGCATCAACTTCAGCTTGACAATATCGCCTGATGCTGCTCACAACTCGACTGGTTGGCTCCGTCATTCTTGAAGGGCGACTCTGGAGTTCAGAGTTACGAGCCTCTACACAGTGACTCCACAGATCCTGCTGGTTTTCTATGTGATTCAGGTCTGGAGAAAGTGCAGGTCGCTCCATCTGAGGAACCCCAGACTCCAGCAGCTGTTACTTAATGATGTGACCTCCATGAGGACCTTGACATCTCCAACATCATTTCTGCTCACCGTGAATCAACTTTCATCATTTACATTTACATTTATGGCATTTGGCAGACGCCCTTATCCAGAGCGACTTACATTTTTATCTAATTTTTTATACAAGTGAGCAGTTGAGGGTTAAGGGCCTTGCTCAGGGGCACCTCAGTCATGGCCTCAGGTCTGGGAATCGAACCCACGACCCTCCGGTCACAAGATCAGTTCCCTAACCACTAGGCCATGACTGCCCTATCAGAACATCAGAACAGCACTGAGGCTCACTGGTCTCACACCCAGCGTAAACGCTCACTGGTCCATGCAGGATGATGAAACCTGTGTCTGGTGGTGCGGTCAGGTACCCTTGATGACACCTGTGTCTGGTGGTGCGGTCAGGTACCCTTGATGACACCCGTGTCTGGTGGTGCGGTCAGGTACCCTTGATGACACCAGTGTCTGGTGGTGCGGTCAGGTACCATTGATGACACCCGTGTCTGGTGGTGCGGTCAGGTACCATTGATGACACCCGTGTCTGGTGGTGCGGTCAGGTACCATTGATGACACCCGTGTCTGGTGGTGCGGTCAGGTACCCTTGATGACACCCGTGTCTGATGGTGCGGTCAGGTACCCTTGATGACACCCGTGTCTGGTGGTGCGGTCAGGTACCCTTGATGACACCAGTGTCTGGTGGTGCGGTCAGGTACCCTTGATGACACCAGTGTCTGGTGGTGCGGTCAGGTACCCTTGATGACACCAGTGTCTGGTGGTGCGGTCAGGTACCCTTGATGACACCAGTGTCTGGTGGTGCGGTCAGGTACCCTTGATGACACCCGTGTCTGGTGGTGCGGTCAGGTACCCTTGATGACACCCGTGTCTGGTGGTGCGGTCAGGTACCATTGATGACACCCGTGTCTGGTGGTGCGGTCAGGTACCATTGATGACACCTTTTACCCTTGATGAATCTCATTACCTCTACTCACTGCACATATACACACACACACACACACACACACACACACACACACACACACACACACACACACACACACATCTCATTACTTCTACTCACTGCACATACACACACTAGGGATGCAAATGATTAATCGACTTTCGATTAATTGTCGATTAAGACGTTACTCGATCAAAATGTATTAATCACGATTAATCATTAGAGAGCGCTCCTGTATTAACTTGAACAGAGCGTAAGAACGAGAGGTGAACACGTTTCGCGAAAGACCAGAGTGGAAAACAAAATGAAGCGGGCGAAAAGACGTGCGGTGTGGGACCATTTTGAAGCGTGTTCGGGAAACGAGGCAGAAACTGCGTAATCCAGAAAATCCCAAGGAGGGAAACTTTATTTACCACGCAACTCAAACAATAGCACTGTTCTCTTCCCCTCCGCTCTCCCAGTGTCACTTAAAGGGCCAAGTGCCTGTCTGTTAGGGAATTCGCTGCGAGGAGTAGTAGTCGCTACAATTTCAACATTGTTAATTTAGGCTAAGAAGTTAAATGTTCTGTGTGTAATGCGGTATTGAAGTACAACAGTTCCACTAGCTCACTCAATTATCATTTGAACACCATGCATGCAGCTGTCCTGCATATCACCAGTGCACCTGGTCAACCTAAAATCACAGCTACACTGGGAAGGCGAGCGTTTTCGAAAAGTTACATTACTGTGACGTGCCACTACGCTGACGAGAACATATATGTGAAAATCTGCAGTGCTGATTACGACGAACATGTCGGATAGACACACCGCTGACAGTTTAACTGACAAGCTCAATGATGTTGTGGAAACTTGGGCACTCTCCGGTCGCGTTACAGCATGTGTTCACTACAAAGCTAGAAACATTGTCCAAACATGGGCTCAATAATATTCTGTTTGGCTCTCTATTTAATTTCTTTTTTTTTTACATTTTTTAAAATGTCTAATGTTTCAAATTGAACTGAGCCAGTCCTTAATTTATTCCTTTTTTAAAATGAATTATTTTGTTATACCATAAAAATTTCCTCATGCATAATTACTTGAGCAATATATAATATAATACAATATAATTATCATAATATAATATATACTTTTTGAACAAAGTGTTTTAACTACACTGCTCAAAAAAATAAAGGGAACACTTAAACAACACAATGTAACTCCAAGTCATCCACACTTCGTGTTCAGATAGGAAGCAACACTGATTGTGAATCAATTTCAACTGCTCTTGTGCAAATGGAACAGACAACAGGTAGAAATGAGAGATTTTCAACTGATTTCAAAGATTTTTATTAATTGAGATCTAGGATGTGTTATTTTAGTGTTCCCCTTTTTTTTGAGCAGTATATTTAGCTGATATTTTTAAAAGCCCTATCGAAACACTGAAATTCAGGTGAAAAACGCCGCTTATCGATTAATCGAAAGTCGATCGATAAGATCAGTCAACTAACGATTAATGAATTAATCGATAATTTGCATCCCTAACACACACACACACACACACCTCATTACCTCTACTCACTGCACATATATACATACACACACATCTCATTACCTCTACTCACTGCACATACACACACACACACACACACACACACACACACACATCTCATTACCTCTACTCACTGCACACACACACACACACACACACACACACACACACACACACACATCTCATTACCTCTACTCACTGCACATATACACACACACACACATCTCATTACCTCAACTCACTGCACATACACACACACACACACACACACATCTCATTACCTCTACTCACTGCACATATACACACACACACACACCTCATTACCTCTACTTACTGCACATACACACACACACACACACACACACACACACACACACATCTCATTACTTCTACTCACTGCACACATATACACACACACCTCATTACCTCTACTCACTGCACATAAACACACACACACACACACACCTCATTACCTCTACTCACTGCACATATATATACACACACACACACACACACACACACACACACCTCATTACCTCTACTCACTGCACATATACACACACACACACACACACACATCTCATTACCTCTACTCACTGCACATATACACACACACACACACACCTCATTACCTCTACTTACTGCACATATATACACACACACACACACCCACCCCTCATTACCTCTACTCACTGCACATATATACACACACACACCTCATTACCTCTACTTACTGCACATATACACACACACACACACATTACCTCTACTCACTGCACATATACACACACACACACACACACACATCTCATTACCTCTACTCACTGCACATATACACACACACCTCATTACCTCTACTCACTGCACATATACACACACACACCCACCCCTCATTACCTCTACTCACTGCACATATACACACACACCTCATTACCTCTACTTACTGCACATATACACACACACACACACACACATCATTACCTCTACTCACTGCACATACACACACACACACACACACACACACACACACACACACACACACACACACACACACACACACACACATCTCATTACCTCTACTCACTGCACATACACCTCATTACCTCTACTCACTGCACATATACACACACATCTCATTACCTCTACTCACTGCACATACACACACAAACTCATTACCTCTACTCACTGCACATATACACACACATCTCATTACCTCTACTCACTGCACATACACCTCATTACCTCTACTCACTGCACATATACACACACATCTCATTACCTCTACTCACTGCACATACACACACAAACTCATTACCTCTACTCACTGCACATACACACACAAACTCATTACCTCTACTCACTGCACATATACACACACACACATCTCATTACCTCTACTCACTGCACATACACCTCATTACCTCTACTCACTGCACATATACACACACATCTCATTACCTCTACTCACTGCACATACACACACACACACACACACACACACACACACACACACACACACACACACACACACACACACACACACACCCACCCCTCATTACCTCTACTCACTGCACATATACACACACATCTCATTACCTCTACTCACTGCACATATACACACACACACACACACCTCATTACCTCTACTCACTGCACATATATATACACACACACACACACCTCATTACCTCTACTCACTGCACATACACACACACACACACACACACACACACCTCATTACCTCTACTCACTGCACACACCTCTTCATATACACTACTCACTGGACACACACACCCTCATTAACCCTACTTACCACACACACACACACACACACACACACACACACACACACAGTACACCAACTATAACAAGTAGAGTTTAAAACCAAACAAGGTCAGCTCTGAGCTCACGTTAACACTCAAGTGCAGTTCAATCACTCGTTCGACACTCACACAGTGGTGATTAGTAACATCACCACAGCAACGACAGTGTCCTGAACCAGAGCAAAGCACAAATCTGTGTGTGTGTGTGTGTGTGTGTGTGTGTGTGTGTCCACCGACCGTCCATGGTCCCCGTGTTGTCGTGGAGGCCACGCTGGGGGGGGTTCTGCTGGTGTTGGGGTCCCGCGGGGGCTGGGAGCTCAGTGCTCTGTCCTGTGACCTGCGGGACAGGTAGAGCAGGAGCAGACGCATCCCGCGCAGCCGCAAGCTGCTGGACTTACGTCCCGTCTGCCCGTCCATGTGGGGAACGGGACCCTCAGGACTACACGCCTTCCAGCACAACAGGACGTGTGTGTGGCTGACAGAGTGTGTGCACTAAAGACACAGGTGACGAGACACAGGAAGGAAGAGGATGAACAGAGAGAGAGAGAGAGAGAGAGAGAAAGAGAGGTGGAGGGAGATGAGTGAGAGAAAGAGAGATAGAAAGAGAGAGAGATGGAGAGGGAGTGAAAGATGGAGAGAGAGAGTGAGAGAGAAAGAGTGAGAGATGGAGAGAGACAGAGAGAGAGATGGAGAGAGAGTGAGAGAGATAGAGATAGTGATAGAGGGAGAGATGGAGAGAACAGAAAGGAAAGTGAAAGCTGACAGAGAAGCGGTCTGTAAGTGCAGTAGTGTTAGGGAGGAGCAGGACATGGTGTCGTCTCTCTGAAGACAGACCAGTCTGTCCACCACCACGTCTGTCTGTCCACCACGTCTGTCCTGCTTTGAATTCTCCATTCCCCCTCACACACACATATACGCACACACACACCCCAGATAGGCCCCGACAAACATGCACCCACTTCATATGGGTTTGGCAAGTCAGCTCAGTTTATTTGGAGATGTTCACATGAATCATCTAGCAGACGCACAAGGCAGTTATAGGAGCACACAGGAGACACCGACACTAGGCCTGCAGCACCACCTGCAGGTGGAGGTGTGTTCTTTCCTCTCTGTTAACACTGTTGAAGTCCCCGCTGATGTCTGGCTGCCACACACACACACACACACACACACACACACACACACACACACACACACACACACACACACACACACTCCTTTTTCCTTTTTTTGACACTGATGAAAAGGGATCGTCATCTCAGCAATCTAAATTACTAGTTAACTGTAAAAATTAGTGTAAACAGAGCAAACAAACTCATTGTGATAGCTGTAAAAGTTAACATTAGCGATGGTGATTTGTTTCATTAGCATTAGCACGCATTCATGTGTTTTCTGTAACGTCAGTGAGACCAAAACTTTATTTTTGTGAATAATTCCTTAG
The DNA here is from genome assembly GCF_052324685.1 of Brachyhypopomus gauderio. Taxonomy (NCBI): domain Eukaryota; kingdom Metazoa; phylum Chordata; class Actinopteri; order Gymnotiformes; family Hypopomidae; genus Brachyhypopomus; species Brachyhypopomus gauderio. The sequence goes on from NC_135227.1 coordinate 21,417,717, forward strand.
TTTCAGGTCCCTACCTAATTTGATTTAAATGTTGCTACGTTTGATGCCAGAGACAAATGAAAGAAAGAAAAATCTAAAAAAATAAAAATAAAAATTCTTTATTAATGTATTTATTTTTGTGTTGTTTAAGCCAGTGCCTTATCCTTATTTTAATAATTGTGTGTTGCAACAAGATGATTTCATTAAGGGTTTAATGAACTATAATATAAGTTGTTTTTATTTTTAGTTAGCATATAGCTGAAATCTAATGATGGTTATATCTAGTGCGATAAGCTGTATGTTTTATATTCAACTAACACATGATCCGATCGGTGATTAGTCGACTATAAAAATAATCATTTGTGGCAGCCCTAGTTTTATCTGAGCTGCACGTTGGGGGAACTGCTCGTGTCATTTCCTGTCTTGCCTGCCTAATTTCACACGTCCATGGCCAACCACGTCAACCACATCATCGTGTCATCAGCCCATTGTGGTGGGCGGCACCATTAGAGACCCCCTACCTGCTCACGTTAACCCCCCCGAGCTCCGCCCTCCGGCACTGCCAGTTGAAAGGAGACTCCGCCCACCTTTTCTTACTCAAGTGTCATTTCCTGTTTCTGGCGCTATTTCAACATAGCCTGAACTTTGGGCAACAACTTCCTGCTTGTACCACGTCTCTTATGTGGGGGTGTGTGTGGAAGTTTTAGTAGATAACAATATCTGCTTCTCTAAACACTCAGCTAAAGGGATACAGCAAGATAAGGGTCAGGTTCCTTTTGTGTTTAAGTGTTAGGACATGGGAGTCCTGTTCAGCAGAGGGGACAGTCCTGCCATCAGGACGTGTCCTGGTCTTGTCCCATTGGTCAAGCACTCAGCTCACAGACCGGTCATGTGACCGTGAGAATGTCTCACTCTGCTTGCTATTCTGAAACCTGAATATAGCAATTCATATCAAAGCAAGAAAATGGACTGAACCATCAAAGCACACACTGAAACTACTCAAACCCAGAGAGTTCACACCATCAAACACAAACTCTGAAGAACTGAAACAAATGGCCCACTTAGCTACTGAACATCTAAAGTGTCAAAAACAATTTTACTCCAAGACACACACACACACACTCACTCAACAGCACGACCCAGCTAACACACACACACACACACACACACACACACACACACACACACACACTCAACAGCACGACCCAGCTAACACACACACACACACACTCACACACTCAACAGCACAACCCAGCTAACACACACACACACACACACACACACACACACACACACTCAGCAGCAGCTGTTCTGGACCCAGCTAACACACACAAACTCTCTGAGCCTCCAGCAAATCCAGACAGAAGAATAGAAAACGTAGCCGAGACAACAACGCTTCAAACACCCAGAGAAAAACGCAGGTTTCCTAAACACTCAGTGTGAATGGTTGTGTGTGTCTTCTACACACTCGGAAGGTGCGGCTGGCTGCAGCCTGTCGGTCCGTCATGGCAGCGGTTGCCTAGCAGCACAGCAGCTGTATTGCTGTAAACAGGCGAGGTGAGGTCAGGTCAGGTGAGGTCAGGTCAGGTGAGGTCAGGTCAGGTGAGGTGAGGTGCTCTCAGCAGGAAGAGAAGCTCAGGGTGTTTCCTGCCTGCCAGCATGAAGACTAGGGGTACAGGAAAAAATCGATTCAAGCTCGAATCGCTTTTCTAACATTGAACGATTCAGAATCGATTCTCTTTTTTTTTTTATCGATTTTTTTTTCGGGTGCGTGTGTGCCTTCTCAGCCACCGTAGTGCTAGGCAAAACAAGGAAACAGCTTTGACTATGTGCAGGCATGCTAGTAAAGCTACAGCGGGTTGTGTAGTGTACGGTATTTGTTGTTGCGCCGCTAAAGTATGAAGTCCAAACGGCTCCGCGGTGTTTGAAAGCAACCATTTGGAAACACTTTAGATTTTACAGTCAACCCGGCCCGGGTAAGAATGGGCTTGATAGTTTGCACACGCATAAAGACGCTACAGATGATATTCGGGAGTTACAGTGATTATAACTCCTGGTAAAATAAAGTTAAAATAAAAAATAAAAATAACTTAGTTCATTGAGCACTCTAGCTTTGTCCTAACTAGATATTTAGATATAATACTGCTGTAATACTGCAAATTCATGGTCAGAGGTGAACTTCGGTATAGCCGGTGTGTATTTTATTTAAAATAATTAACACCCTTGAGCCACTGTGTCTTTGGACATAGATAATGCCGTTTGCTGTGATGGATAATTAAAGTCTAGCTCTTATTTATGCATAGAAATGTAAATCAACAATATAATCTGTAGCGTCTTTATGCGGATAAACGAGGGGAGTCGGAATTCACCACAACACACAAGCCAAATCTGTCACACATGAAATGCTACAGGCACCGTTCAGAAACTGATCAGTTCAGTTAAATGTGTTCAGTTCAGTAGATATATGCGGCTTTTAGAAAATACGATATATATATATATATTTTTTTTTTTCCATCTGTGAAGTGGAAGTTCTGGCAGCTAACATATTTAATGTAACAGCACTTATTTTTGGAAGCACTTTCATATATTTTTTATTTTTGTGATTTGTTAAGGAAAAACGTATAATTTTGTTTCTGGAAGTGGCATGTTCTCAGCAGCTAGCCTAAGCCTACCAATTTTATTTACTTTACTACAGTTTTATTAGTTTAATGTAGTGTTCTGAGTGTCAGCCTCAAACAGACATGTTGTCTTGGATTTACCTTTGTGTGTTTACATTATTGCAATATGTTGATAAAACCTTTACAATTATAATATCTTTATAAATGTACTCTGCTTTCATGCAAGCAGACCGAAGTACCTCGTTTTGAATTGAGAATCGTTTTTGAATCGGAAAATAATCGTTTTTGAATCAAATCATTGGGATCTGAAAGAATCGGGGAAAAAAATCGAATCGTGACCCCAATAATCGATTCTGAATCGAATCATGGGATTCCCAAAGATTCGCAGCCCTAATGAAGACACACACACACACACACACCTCTAAATGTACAGCACCAAAAACGCGACCCTCCCCCCCACGCACACACACTCGTCCACAATCTACAGCATGAAGACCGAGACCCACACACACACCCTCACTGCACAGCATGAAGACCGAGACCCACACACACACCCTCACTGCACAGCATGAAGACCGAGACCCACACACACTCCTCCTCAACGTACAGCACGTAGATCCAGACCCACTGCGGGATCTTCAACGTACACAGGATGGACAGACCAGGGAAGACTCGTAGATGGAAGAACTTCTGTCCATTACACTGTTCTCTCACTACTCCTTTTACTTCACTGACTTCCCCTCCGCCCACTCATCCCTCCCTCCCTCCCTCTCTCCCCCTCATCCCTCCCTCCGTGGAGCCGCGTGGACTTGCCTGTGTTGTACGCTGCTTGGTGCGGAAGATGTGTCTCCACTTGTCCATGTCACTCTCACAGAGAACACAGCCTGAGAGTACAGGGCAGAGACAGGGTCTCTCTCTCTCTCTCTCTCTCTCTCTCTCTCTCTCTCTCTCTCTCTCTCTCTCTCTCTCTCTCTCTCTCTCTCTCTCTCTCTCTCTCTCTCTCTCTCTCTCTCTCTCTCTCTCTCTCTCTCTCTCTCACACACACACACACACACACACACACACTTGCATTCATTTTGCATTTCCCCATTTTGATCGAGTAGTGTGAGTGAGTGAGTGAGTGAGTGAGTGAGTGAGTGAGAGGGGAAGGAACAGTAGATCTGTTTTAGGAAGCCACAAGTCATGAACCAACATGTCCAGTAACCAGGAACACACACACACACACACACACGGACGCATACACAATGAACCCAAAAAGTTATTTTTTTAGGTTGATATGAACAGAGTGGTTCTCTCAGCCATTACACAGACATCAATCTGTTTAATGCAGTGTTCTAGTATCCTGTTTCAGTTTAGAGTAGATGCTGACTGTACAGGTGCACACACACACACACACACACACACACACACACACACACACACACAGCAGAAGTAAGGATGAGTGCTGGGAGCATGGTCTCTACAGCAGTGGTGTGGGGTTTCTTTGAAGAGCAGCACGTTGAGACAGATTCTCCTCAGTCAGTACTCGGTACTCTTCAGCTACACGTGCACACGTGTGCGTGGTCTGAAAACCCTCACGTCACCGAGATGAATTCTTCCGTCCTGATGCATGCACTCATGATGGCTGCTAAACACTGCGTTCATGACAGATACACAGGTCTCACTCTCACACACACACACACACACACACACACACACACACACACACACTTGTTGGGGAGTGCCAGTCTTCAGCTGGCATGTGTGTTTGTGTACTTTTTAGCAACTACCAATTGTACATGAATATTTATAACACCCTCATTACCTCTGTGAATAAACATGAGCCATGTTAATGAGGCGGTAAACTGTCTGGTTCACATGAAAGAGGAAAGACACTTACTGAAGGCCAGGCATTGTTGCAGTCCAGTAGCACCAAACTCTATTAACGGAACATTATGCCCTTTCATTTGAATTGCAAATAGAAGTGTAGTTCTGATGTAGGCCACTAGAGGGCAGGAGCTCTCCTCTGTATTTGCAGGAGACTAGAGGAGTCACTGAGGCAGACACCACAGTAAGACCTTCACATTTCCCTCATCACTCACTGACATGAAGAGGCAGCAGATGACGTCTGGATTGGAATACCTGATGTAGAGCAGATCCCTGATTACCTTCAGGTCCCCGATACACAGAGCAGATCTCTGACTACCTGATTCCATAGAGGAAGCTGCAGGAACGCAAGACACAAACACACACACACACACACACGCATTCACGAATACATACACACACTCGCGCATGAACACGCACACGCGCGCACACACACACGCGCACACTCTCGCGCACACACCACAGACACACACTCACATGCGCCCCACACATGCACCACACACAAGCACGCACCACACACACACACCCTTATCCATTGCAAAACAAGACAGGAGTCCAGAGCCCCCACCCCAAACACAGAAGTATTTACACATTCCTCTCTTCTCTCCTCTCTGCCTTCAGCACATTCTTCTCCTCCTCTTACAAAAACAAGCTGTGTTTTTCCAAACCTGCGTGCCCAGTGGGTCCACAGCATTTACCACATAGGACATGGATTCAACCCCCCCCCCCCCCCCCACTAGGAACAGAACACAAAGGAACAGAACACAAAGATCCATTACATCTCCTGTGCCAAAGATCAGTCTCCTCTCAAAACAGAGAACAGTGTCCTCTCAGAGATCAGTCTACTCTCCTGAACAGTCAAGAGTGTGACTCCAAACACTGTGTCAGTCAAATCCTTTCTGTCTGATCTTTCAGACAAGCTGCAAGGAAAGAGGCAATTTTGGCAATTTCAGAGTGTGTGTTGAGGACCTAACGCCACTGGTCGATAATCGATAATCTGTGTAAGGTCTATGGGCAGATCCATCTACTGAGTCATCATTTGTTTTGCATTTATTTACATGTTAAATGGACTCAGCTGGGTCCCTTTCTGGCTCGCATGAACATTTCTGGTTCATTTAAAGTCTAGGGGTGGGAATCGTTTACTATCTCACGATTCGATTCGATTCCGATTTTGGGGGCCACAATTCGATTCAAAATCGATTTTCGATTCAAAAAACGATTTGATTTATAAAAATTTCTGCTTCAGTCTATAAAATCTGCATGATCTACCACAGTCTGCTTTGCAAGACAGAATGGCAAATACAGAAAATAAAGTGTCTTTCACATTTAATTAACAAAAATAATGTGCTTTGGTAAAATAAAATGCTTTTTGTTGTTACCAAAATTCTTGAGGTTCATTTTGCAAGCTCTCAGGGATGGCTCGGATGCAGTTCCCCCAGCCGTTGCTAGGGGCACCAGAGTCAGTCCCAGACTAAACCGGCATAACCGTACACAGCCAGGTCCCTGCTTTCTCTGTGGTTGCTTCTCGTTTAATGGTGTCTCGCCACCTCTCTCTGTTATGCTTTCTCTTTACTTATTCGAGTATCTATCTCCTGCGTCGCTTCCTGACCCATCTCAAGTTTTCCCAATCCTGTATTTCTTCCTATCCGTTTTGCCTTTATTTTTGGGAAGGGTTTTATTTTGCTGCGGCGTATTTTGCCAGTTACTTCTGCTGGCGTCCTTGGTTTCGTTTTCGCGTTGCATTTATCCGCGCTGTTTTTTAGTTACTTTTGTTATTTTGCTTCTTTCTCCCGTCTCTCTGCGGTTGAGTGTTATTTTCCACGCGTTGTATTTTCTATTTACTCCATGCCCTCACGGTTTTTGTTTCTATTCTTTTGCGCGTTGAGTCTTCCGTGTTGTTTTGTTTGTTCGTTCTGGGTCGCTGTGCGCGTTTCCCTCTCGCCAATACATTTGACAAGTATCAAACATCTTGCTCTTGCGAGCCGGCACTCGGGACCACCCTTCTCTATAATATTTCACGCGGTGTGTACATTCCCGTGCTCACCGCGTTACACAAGCCTTGCACACGAGCTACATTGTGTCAAGTTCGGTCTTCCCCGGCATTCGGTAAAAACCAAAATGAACCCATATTTTTGCCTTAAATGAAGACGGGACAGGTTGAATATCTCTTTCCTCCATTTGTTTTGAAACTTTTCCGCACATGAGTGTGTCCCAGAATCTGCTGCGTAAAGTCTCGCGTAATTTTTTAATTACGTAACGCGAGACTTCACCACGACTTGGAATCGATTTTGGGACATTTAAAATTGATTCAGAATCGTAGTAAATGAGAATCGATTTTTGATATATGAATCGATTTTTTGGCACATCTCTATTAAAGTCCATCCATCAACATCCGCTTATCTGGGTCCGGGTCACGGGGGCAGTACCTACCAAAAGCTCATCACCATAGGTGAGAGTCAGAACGTAGATTGACCAGTAAATCGAGAGCTTTGTCTTTTGGCTCAGCTCCCTCTTCAACACAACGGTCCGGTACAGCGTCCACAACACTGCAGCCGCAGCACCGATCCACCTGTCAACCTCTCCTTCCATCCTTCCCTCGTGAACAAGAACCCGAGATACTTCAACTCCTCCACCTGAGGCAGGGACTCACGACCCGACAGGACACTCCTCCCTTCTCTGAGGGAGTCCCGTGGTCCCGAGAGGTGATGATTCTCATCCTGCCGTCTCGCACTTGGCTGCAGACTGGTCGAGCGAGACCTGGAGGTCCTGACCTGATGACATCATCGGGACCACATCTGCAAAAAGCAGGAGTGCAATCCTGTGGACACCAAACCTCGGCACCAAGGTTCTGGGGGTGGGTGAGATCCGCCCAGAGTTCCTTAAGGCTCTGGGTGTTGGGGGACTGTCCTGACTGACACGTCTGTGCAACGTGGACAGCGGGGACAGTGTCTCTGGACTGGGTGGTGGAAGGAGAGCGGAGGGTGTGCTGCTACTCTCGCCTCATCACACTCCTCAGCCTTGAACTTTGAAAAGCTGGAGGTTCAGGATAGACTGCACACCACTCATGTGCAGCTTATCATACAGTACAACACACACACACACACACACACACACACACACACACATACACACACACACACACACAGTTGAGTGCACACTGGACGTGTTCATCAATGCATCATTTGAGGTAATTAGGTAAATTTAGATCTCAGTCATCTCATGAATTCAGATCTTGTTAACACTGAACCTTGATGCATCAATCAGTGATCACCTCATCTGTAATGTTGCCATGGCAATAATCATCATGGCAACATGCAATCAATGCCACTCTATTCCAACACACTGAGGGATCAAGAGGTCAAAACCTGCCTCTGGGGTGGGCACCAGTCCAACAACAGAAGGCTCCATCCTATAAAAGACATTTTACATTGTAGCCCTGAGGACATGTGTTTGATGCAAACAAGCCCAAAATACAGTGGGATGCGAAAGTTTAGGCACCCTTGTTAATTTTCCTGATTTACCTTTATAAATCATTGAATGTTTGGATTAAAAAATTCAGTTAAATATATCATATAGAGGATAAACACAGCGATATTTGAGAGGTGAAATGAAGTTTATATGATTTACAGAACGTGTGCAATAATTGTCTAAACAAAAATAGGCAGGTGCATAAGGCACTGTTGTCATTTTATTGATTTCAAAACCTTTAGAACTAATTATTGGAACTCAAATTTGGTTTGGTAAGTTCAGTAAAGGTAAATCAGGAAAATTAACAAGGGTGCCCAAACTTTTGCATCCCACTGTACCTTCATGCTTGCTGAAGGTGCCTATAGCACCTTCAAAGACACCCGGGACGCGACGCTTTCAAAGACACCCGGGACGCGACGCTTTCAAAGACACCCGGGCCACGACTCCTTCAAAGACTCGCGCTACGACTCCTTCAAAGACTCGCGCTACGACGCCTTCAAAGACTCGCGCTACGACGCCTTCAAAGACTCGCGCTACGACGCCTTCAAAGACTCGCGCTACGACGCCTTCAAAGACTCGCGCTACGACGCCTTCAAAGACTCGCGCTACGACGCCTTCAAAGACTCGCGCTACGACGCCTTCAAAGACTCGCGCTACGACGCCCTCAAAGACACCCGGGCCACGACGCCCTCAAAGACACCCGGGCCACGACGCCCTCAAAGACACCCGGGCCACGACGCCTTCAAAGACTCGCCCCACGACGCCTTCAAAGACTCGCGCCACGACGCCTTCAAAGACTCGCGCCACGACGCCTTCAAAGACTCGCGCCACGACGCCACGACGCCTTCAAAGACTCGCGCCACGACGCCTTCAAAGACTCGCGCCACGACGCCTTCAAAGACTCGCGCTACGACGCCTTCAAAGACGCCCGCTACGACGCCTTCAAAGACGCCCGCTACGACGCCTTCAAAGACGCCCGCTACGACGCCTTCAAAGACGCCCGCTACGATGCCTTCAAAGACGCCTTCAAAGACGCCCGCTACGACGCCTTCAAAGACTCGCGCCACGACGCCTTCAAAGACTCGCGCTACGACGCCTTCAAAGACTCGCGCTACGACGCCTTCAAAGACGCCCGCTACGACGCCTTCAAAGACGCCTTCAAAGACGCCCGCTACGACGCCTTCAAAGACACCTTCAAAGACGCCCGCTACGACGCCTTCGAAGACGCCCGCTACGACGCTTTCGAAGACGCCCGCTACGACGCCTTCAAAGACGCCCGCTACGACGCCTTCAAAGACGCCCGCTACGACGCCTTCAAAGACGCCCGCTACGACGCCTTCAAAGACGCCCGCTACGACGCCTTCAAAGACGCCCGCTACGACGCCTTCAAAGACGCCCGCTACGACGCCTTCAAAGACTCCCGCTACACCTTCAGACACGTTTTTCACAGTCTCTTCATTCACAACATTCCAATCATATTCTCTCTCTTTCTATCTCTCTCATTCTCACACACAGATTTTTAGTGAACAGAATGAAGTGCCCAGATGGGACCTGACCAATCCGCCTTTCTGGCTGGGTCTGGTGGGCTGTGATTGGTTGAATTCTGTGGCAGCGTGATGTAATCTCTCAGTACATGAACGACTGGCCAGCAAAACTTCTCACAGGATCATGAATGAAGACTCCAGATAAGAGTGAGGTGGTGTGTGTGCAGGTACATGCATGTGTGTGTGTGTGCAGGTACGTGCATGTGTGTGTGTGTGTGTGTGTGTGTGTGTGTGCATATATGTGCGTGTGTGTCTGATCATGTACGTCTCTGATGCGCTCCTTTCATAGACCCGTGTGTTGTCATGGTGACTGCACATCATTATCACTACAATAACTCTACACTTATGGCCCTTCCTCCACACACACACACACACACACACACACACACACACACACACACACACACACACACACACACACACACACACTCACTCATGCAGAGGTGGACACACATGCACAAGTGTCACATGCACAGATGCTAACTCTGCTGAATCGGCTAAACCCAAAGCACCAGCAGGAGGAACTATAACCTACAGCTCTTACTAATATTGTTATCTGTGTGTGCGTGTATAACCTACAGCTCTTAGTAATACTGTTCAGCAATTTGGTTGGCACTCCATGTCTTTTAAATGTGCTATACAAATAAATTGACTTGACTCTACACGAGAGAGACACACACACACAAATGACGATTTTATAAATTGGAATAAACATCCAATTGAAACCCTGCATACAGACTTCTGTAAAAACATCCTACAGAGAAAAAACACCCAATAATGCCTCCAGAGCTGACCTAGGACAATATTATTATATTATATATTCAGAAACATTTCTGGAAACACATCATATCTAGTAATCCCTGCCCCCTCCATTATAAAACACTAGACCTAAACATGGAGGGGTTTCCCCTCAGTCAGATGGTCCTGAGTCTCAGGGACCTAAAACCAAACACCATCACTGACAATAATCAGACTGTCCACACACTCGCTCAAAACATCAGACCCAATCAAACCAAACACCATCACTGACAATAATCAGCCTGTCCACACACTCACTCAAAACATCAGACCCAATCAAACCAAACACCATCACTGACAATAATCAGCCTGTCCACACACTCACTCAAAACATCAGACCCAATCAAACCAAACACCATCACTGACAATAATCAGCCTGTCCACACACTCACTCAAAACATCAGACCCAATCAAACCAAACACCATCACTGACAATAATCAGACTGTCCACACACTCACTCAAAACATCAGACCCAATCAAACCAAACAAAAACTAAATTACATCACCTACTGGACTGAAACTACGCAAAATTGAGACTACACATTGGTAACCTACCTGATAATAATCAAAGACAAGAAACTGAGGAAGACGTTGATAATGTAGACTCAGTGAGCACAGTCTGGCCATTGAAACTGGCCGACACAGACAGAGCTGGTTACACAGAGAGACCAGACTGTGTTCTCACTGTGATCTCTCAGTGGTGCAGACAGAGCTGGTTACACAGAGAGACCAGACTGTGTTCCCACTGTGATCTCTCAGTGGTGCAGACAGAGCTGGTTACACAGAGAGACCAGACTGTGTTCCCACTGTGATCTCTCAGTGGTGGAGACAGAGCTGGTTACACAGAGAGACCAGACTGTGTTCTCACTGTGAGCTCTCAGTGATGGAGACAGAGCTGGTTACACAGAGATACCAGACTGTGTTCCCACTGTGAGTTCTCAGTGGTGGAGACAGAACTGGTTACACAGAGAGACCAGACTGTGTTCTCACTGTGATCTCTCAGTGGTGCAGACAGAGCTGGTTACACAGAGAGACCAGACTGTGTTCCCACTGTGAGTTCTCAGTGGTGGAGACAGAACTGGTTACACAGAGAGACCAGACTGTGTTCCCACTGTGATCTCTCAGTGGTGCAGACAGAGCTGGTTACACAGAGAGACCAGACTGTGTTCTCACTGTGAGCTCTCAGTGATGGAGACAGAGCTGGTTACACAGAGATACCAGACTGTGTTCCCACTGTGAGTTCTCAGTGGTGGAGACAGAACTGGTTACACAGAGAGACCAGACTGTGTTCCCACTGTGATCTCTCAGTGGTGGAGACAGAGCTAGTTACACAGAGAGACCAGACTGTGTTCTCACTGTGATCTCTCAGTGGTGCAGACAGAGCTGGTTACACAGAGAGACCAGACTGTGTTCTCACTGTGATCTCTCAGTGGTGCAGACAGAGCTGGTTACACAGAGAGACCAGACTGTGTTCCCACTGTGATCTCTCAGTGGTGCAGACAGAGCTGGTTACACAGAGAGACCAGACTGTGTTCCCACTGTGATCTCTCAGTGGTGGAGACAGAGCTGGTTACACAGAGAGACCATACTGTGTTCTCACTGTGATCTCTCAGTGGTGCAGACAGAGCTGGTTACACAGAGAGACCAGACTGTGTTCCCACTGTGATCTCTCAGTGGTGCAGACAGAGCTGGTTACACAGAGAGACCAGACTGTGTTCCCACTGTGATCTCTCAGTGGTGCAGACAGAGCTGGTTACACAGAGAGACCAGACTGTGTTCTCACTGTGAGCTCTCAGTGATGCAGACAGAGCTGGTTACACAGAGAGACCAGACTGTGTTCCCACTGTGATCTCTCAGTGGTGCAGACAGAGCTGGTTACACAGAGAGACCAGACTGTGTTCTCACTGTGATCTCTCAGTGGTGCAGACAGAGCTGGTTACACAGAGAGACCAGACTGTGTTCCCACTGTGATCTCTCAGTGGTGCAGACAGAGCTGGTTACACAGAGATACCAGACTGTGTTCCCACTGTGATCTCTCAGTGGTGGAGACAGAGCTGGTTACACAGAGAGACCAGACTGTGTTCCCACTGTGATCTCTCAGTGGTGCAGACAGAGCTGGTTACACAGAGAGACCAGACTGTGTTCCTACTGTGATCTCTCAGTGGTGCAGACAGAGCTGGTTACACAGAGAGACCAGACTGTGTTCCCACTGTGATCTCTCAGTGGTGCAGACAGAGCTGGTTACACAGAGAGACCAGACTGTGTTCCTACTGTGATCTCTCAGTGGTGGAGACAGAGCTGCACTTTCTTACTGAATGTCCTAAATATGATCCCATTATAAATGAATTCTACAGGAAGGTAATAATCTTCTCCCCTGAGTTCCAGCACTGCAGTGATAAAGCAGTGTGAAGTACGTTGAATTACCAGTGTGTATGAAAAGTGCTTTATAAATAAATTTGCCTTGCCTTAGAAATTGATTTGGCTCTTATTTTCTTTTTGTTTTTATTGATTAGTAATAACTCTGTAAATAATAAAATTACTAGAGTTATATTCCAACCTATAATTGTCGATAATACTGACTGTTATCTTTTTTATGGTTATACCTACGTGTTTTCTGTTATCTGCTTTGGCAACAGTGTATTTTATTACATTCATGCCAATAAAGCAACGAGAGAGAGAGAGAGAGAGAGGGAGAGAGACAGAGAGAGAGAGAGAGAGACAGAGAGAGAGAGAGAGAGACAGAGACAGACAGACAGACAGACACTGTAACCTACACCCCTACTTGAGAGAGAAAAAAAATATTAAATGACAAAGCACAAATTGTAGTTCTGACCATGAAACTGCTAATTACAAAATCCTGAATTCAGTTAAGACTCAACATCCTTAAAGTGGTTTATGGTGTTTTTCACAGGACCAAAAGTGGAGACTGTGACAGCACAATTCCAGAACATTTTTACATTCTCTGACTTACATACCCTAAATTTGAACTGAATTTTACCACTGAGTATTTTCGGAGTACCCCTTTAAGAACCAGGAGTACTGAACCAAACACTGTTTGCAGGGGCAGACCAGTAGGTGGAGGAGACACAGTGATCTCCAGGGAGGAGAGAGAATGTGTCTCTGGGTCAAAGGTCAAGGAGGGAAGGAGATGGGAGGAGAGGGGAGGAGAGGAGAGGAGGAGATGGGAGGAGAGGGGAGGAGAGGAGAGGAGAGGAGAGGAGGAGAGAGGGGAGGAGATGGGAGGAGAGGAGAGGGGAGGAGAGGAGGAGAGAGGGGAGGAGATGGGAGGAGAGGAGAGGGGAGGGGAGGAGAGGAGAGGGGAGGAGAGGAGAGGGGAGGGGAGGAGAGGAGAGGAGGAGAGGGGAGGAGAGGGGAGGAGAGGGATCTACACCTGAAGGGCAACTTCAAGCCTGGCTGGTCTTTCTCATTTCTTCATTACTTTATTGGCTGTCACAGAGATGTGTGTGAGTGTGAGAAAGAGGGAAGAGAGAGAGGGAAGAAAGAAGAGAGAGAGTGTGTGGGTGGAGAGTGTGTGGGAGGAGAGTGTGTGGGATGAGAGAGTGTGTGGGATGAGAGAGTGTGTGGGATGAGAGAGTGTGTGGGAGGAGAGAGTGTGTGGGATGAGACAAAGGGAGAGAGAAAAGAGAATCTGCATTGCTTGGCTTCCTCTAAATTACCCAAAGTGGTTGACAAACATCTCCTTGGGCTGTCAGCAGTCTGCTTCACAGAGCAGGTCAGTCCTGAGTTGTGATCTTATGTCCACACTGGAGTGTGTGTTGGATTGTGTGCCCCACTGGAGTGTGTGCTGGAGTGTGTGCCCCACTGGCGTGTGTGCTGGAGTGTGTGCCCCACTGGCGTGTGTGCTGGAGTGTGTGCCCCACTGGAGTGTGTGCTGGAGTGTGTGCCCCACTGGAGTGTGTGCTGGGGGGTGTGCTGGAGTGTGTGCCCCACTGGAGTGTGTGCTGGAGTGTGTGCCCCACTGGAGTGTGTGCTGGAGTGTGTGCCCCACTGGAGTGTGTGCTGGAGTGTGTGCCCCACTGGAGTGTGTGCTGGGGGGTGTGCTGGAGTGTGTGCCCCACTGGAGTGTGTGCTGGGGGGTGTGCTGGAGTGTGTGCCCCACTGGAGTGTGTGCTGGCGTGTGTGCTGGAGTGTGTGCTGGGGTGTGTGCCCCACTGGAGTGTATGCTGGGGTGTGTGCTGGAGTGTGTGCTGGAGTGTGTGCCCCACTGGCGTGTGTGCTGGCGTGTGTGCTGGCGTGTGTGCTGGCGTGTGTGCTGGGGTGTGTGCTGGGGTGTGTGCTGGAGTGTGTGCTGGAGTGTGTGCTGGAGTGTGTGCCCCATTGGAGTGTGTGCTGGCGTGTGTGCTGGCGTGTGTGCTGGCGTGTGTGCTGGCGTGTGTGCTGGGGTGTGTGCTGGGGTGTGTGCTGGGGTGTGTGCTGGGGTGTGTGCTGGAGTGTGTGCTGGAGTGTGTGCTGGAGTGTGTGCTGGCGTGTGTGCTGGAGTGTGTGCTGGAGTGTGTGCTGGAGTGTGTGCCCCACTGGAGTGTGTGCCCCACTGGAGTGTGTGCTGGAGTGTGTGCCCCACTGGCGTGTGTGCTGGAGTGTGTGCCCCACTGGTGTGTGTGCTGGAGTGATCTTCTCACCCTGCTCTAGGTACACCAGCTCCCTCAGCCCAGCGCCGCCATCTTGGACTTCTCTGCAGAACCGATTCGGTGATACATTTTCACTCAAAGCTCATTATAATAGTTCTACTAGAACAGTACACACAGGGCAGAACACAGATCACGATCTGGGCCCAGACGTGCCCTGGAAATGAAAATGTGTGTTAAAATATGATCTGTCCCCAAATTTTATAGGCGGTCAAAATCAGAATGAACACCTGAGGAGACTCCTGCTAGTGCCTCCAGACCACTGTGGATACATCATAAAGCCCTACGATGAGATAGATACTCAGCAATGTTTGGAGGTAAAGGTCAACATCTTGGGACTGGCCTCAAGCCCAAAGCATATCGACTGTTTCACACACCCAGTAAATGTGAGTGTGTGAAGTTTGACAGGCTGTGTTCTTCCCTGTCTGGGGGCCATTAGCCGCATTAATGCAGAATCATCTTCACTGATTCTTCTCAATCACCAATGGCTGACCAACACTCTCCCAGCTCCCATTGGTCCAGCTCTGAAGGCCCTACTGACAGAACCATGGGTCCAGCTCTGAAGGCCCTACTGACAGAACCATGGGTCCAGCTCTGATGGACCTGTGGAGAACCACTATGACCTTTCAGATCAACACAGCCTGTAAAACACGACTGCGTTTAACAAAATACAAATAACTATGCAAGCACTAAAGCTTACATGAAGAAACATGGGCACGCAAACTGAAAAAAATCTGTGTTTGTATGCGTGTGTGTCTGTGTGTGTGTGTGCCTGTGTGCATGTGTGTGTGTGTGTGTGTGTGTGTGTGTGTGTGTGTGTGTGTGTGCGCATCTCAATGGAAGCAGACCTTCCAAATCAGGGTCACACAGAAATACATTTTCATTATTTATCCAATAAAGTATTCTCTATGTGAACTGTTAGTGGCTTGTTGTACCTCCATTTGCAGCCATTAATTCAACCAAACGTCTTTTATAACCACAAACGAGTGTCTCACATCTGCTGGTTGGGATGTTTGTCCACTCCTCCCAGCAGAACTCCAGTTGAGAGCTGGAGGAACATCTGGTGTGTACCACCTGCTTCAGGTCTTTCTGTGGGACTGAGTTCTGGACTTTGACTGGTCCAATCCAGCGTGCACGTCTTTTTCTCTTGAACCATTCCCTGGTAGTGCTGGAATGCTTTGGGTCGTTGGGATGAGGTTCTATATGCAGTGTTGACTTTTCAATTGAATTGTTGAATTCAATTTTGGACTCATCTATCCAGATAATGAACTTCCAGAAAGCGTCTGGTTTGTCCCAGTGCTCGCTGGAAAAGTTTTAATGGGCAACTTTGTTCTTTCTTGAGATCAGAGACTTCTTTCTAGCAACTCTCCCATGAACATCCTGTCTGTATATTTCTGCCTAGTTGTAGACACATGTACATTCATCCAAGATGCTGCGAGAGATGTCTGCAGCTCTCTGGAGGTGATGTGTGGGGTTTGGCCTTTACCTGAAATTGTTATTTTTCTGGTGCTTCTTGGTGTGAGTTTTGATGTCCACTTCTGGGCAGAGTTGTGGTGATGCTGAGTTTCCTCCATTTGTAAATGATCTGTCCTACAGTGGATGGATGGAGCTGGAGTCTTTTGGAGATGTTCTTGTAGAGTTCCCCAGACTGATGGGCTTCACCACCTTCATCCTGACGTTCTCAGGTGTCTCCTTTCTCCTCTGCATTGTTGATCTGTGTGCTTCACACCACAGTGGTTTGGTTGGTTTCCTCTCTCTTTTAATTAGTGTGGCTCAAGTAAATGGAATTGATCAACAAACCCAACATTTCAATAAAGAGAATCATAGTAAAACAACAGAAAAATCTACAAAAAACTACAAGGATTTCACAAACTTAAGCAGTACTGTGTGTGTGTGTGTGTGTGTGTGTGCGCGGATGTCTGTGTGTGTGTGCATACATGTGTGTGTGTGTGTGTGTGTGTGTGTGTGTATATGTCTGTGTGTGTGCGTACATGTCTGTCTGTGCGTGTGTGCATGAATCTGGACTCATTTCAGTAAAATATATTCATTTATGTTCACATGGGATTACCCACAGTCTTTGATTACTACGTCCCTTTCCCTCCCACCTACACACACACACACACACACACACACACACACACACACACACACACACACACACACACCTCCATTAGATTATCTCAGTTATTGTTCTCATACGCATACACACAATGTTCACAATTCCACCACTTTCACATGCTCTACAACTACACCCCCACACCAGTCCATACACCCCCACA
The DNA here is from genome assembly GCF_052324685.1 of Brachyhypopomus gauderio. Taxonomy (NCBI): domain Eukaryota; kingdom Metazoa; phylum Chordata; class Actinopteri; order Gymnotiformes; family Hypopomidae; genus Brachyhypopomus; species Brachyhypopomus gauderio. The sequence goes on from NC_135227.1 coordinate 21,434,916, forward strand.
GCGGTACATTCACCTCAATATTTACGGGTCCTGAGGTTACAAACTCCAGTTTACAGCCTAAAGTTCTGCCAAACCTCAAGCTGCCAGTAACCCCAGTATCACCAGTATCACCAGTATCACCAGTTTCAGCCACTGATTGCCCCACTAAGTCTTTAAACAAATGAGAACAGGCAGCAGGACAGCTGTGATATGATCTGAGTGTGAAGGAGTGACACCTCTGTGTCCTGTAGGGGGAAGATGGAGGAGAGAGAGAGAGAGAGAGAGAGAGAGAGAGAGAGAGAGAGAGAGAGAGAGAGACAGACAGACAGACAGACAGACAGAGAGAGAAAGACTCCTCCTTCCCTACAGCCCTGAGGTACTGCTGGCTGAAAGATCACGTAAATGAACACACACACACACACACACACACACACACACACACACACACACGCACGCACACACACACAGTTAGACTACTCCAGCACTGCATATCAACCTGCAGCCCAGAACAGTGTCCCCCTACTGAGGGTCCTGAGTCTCACGTCACTCAAATGAACAATCCGCACACGCCAGCAACACGGGAACACGTGATCTGGTCTTATCTACACATGACACAATGCCCTGAGACCACACAGCTGCACATGACGCCACACATTCTCACACACACACACACACACACACACACACACACACACACACACGCAGACACGCACACATACACACACAAACACACGCAGACACGCACACAAACACACGCAGATGAGTTTCTCACAGCAGTTCACTGAAATCATCACTTTGCCCATTAACACACCGCAGAGACAGAGAGACAATGCAGAAGCTTCTCTCTCACTCACACACACACACACACACACACACCTGCTGTTTGTTTAATCTAGTCTCATATTCACACACTGTAATATGAATAACAGACAAAAATGGAGCCGAATCTAAAGTTCAGTGATGCATTATGAATAACCGACAGTGTACACACACACACACACACACACACACACATGCGCACACACTCCAGCACCATCTAATCTCACAATGGAGAAATGTTGCCATGGTTACATCATAGCCAAATGTCGCCATGGATACAAATTGCGACCACATGTTTGTAACATCACGGATAACCTTTGAGCATGCTTCAAGCTGGGCAGACGGGCGTGTCTGAACAGAACCGCCTGGGTGAGCCGGGCGTGCTCAGACCCCCGCACTGCACCCGCACACACACCAGTGCCATTTAATGATTCCATATGTGATGATTGCATCAGTGTGCACACAATGCAACGTAAACACAGTGTACTAATGCAGAAATGATTTTAACACTTTATTGTGTGTCCACTGGGGAAGTTGTGGACCGTGAGTGTGTACTGTTCACGCGTTGTTCGTCTTGTTGCTGGAAGACTAGACCTGCTCATCAATGATGACCACTCAGAGATGAATGTCTGATGACCTCAGGAAATGTCTGATGACCTCAGGAAATGTCTGATGCTGCCATATTCATCCACACTCTCCATCTACTCCAGTGGATGTAGACAGCTCACCCACCCTAGACCCACTGGGGTTCAGACTCTTCTACACTCTGGAGTCTTGGTCCTCCCAAGGATTCTTCCATAAATCCACCCAGGGAGTTTCTCACCACGGTCACTTATTCAGGACCCAGACATCTGTAAAGCTGCTTTGTTAGTAATGTTGTAAAATGTGCTCTCTATCTCTCTCTCATTATATATTACCCTTCCCTGTAGACACCATGTCAGTCAGCCAAAAAATATCACCTGAGCCACACACACACACACACACACACACACACACACACACACACACACACACACACACATCCATGAATGAATGCTCTCTCTGTCTGTCTCGTGAACAGATGGTAATTAAATGAGAGATTTAAGAGCAGATTAGAGAGTGGCGGGAGGTAGTGGAGCAAACACACCTGCTTTACACCCAGGTCACGTGACCACGTGTGACGCACACCTCCTGCTTTACACCCAAGTCACATGGCCACGTGTGACGCACAACTCCTGCTTTACACCCAGGTCACGTGACCATGTGTGACGCACACCTCCTGCTTTACACCCAGGTCACGTGACCACGTGTGACGCACAACTCCAGCTTTACACCCAGGTCACGTGACCACGTGTGACGCACAACTCCAGCTTTACACCCAGGTCACGTGACCACGTGTGATGCACAACTCCTGCTTTACACCCAGGTCACGTGACCACGTGTGACGCACAACTCCTGCTTTACACCCAGGTCACGTGACCACGTGTGACTCACACCTCCTGCTTTACACACAGGTCACGTGACCATCACATACCCCACAGTTCCTGGGGCTCAGCTGACAGTGCAGTTTAAAGACACGTTAAACATCCAGTTCTTGAGAAGGGAGGAGAGAGGGGAGGAGAGAGGGGAGGAGAGATGAGGAGGGGAGGGGCCCTGACTGGAGTGTCAGAACTTCATAGGGCCTCTGATTCAAGGCCACATGGTTACCATGGAATTTATCCTGTGAAGCTGATTGGTTGAAGCTAGCTGAGGCAGTAAAACAGGAGCTGTACTGTGTGTTGTGAGGAGCAGAAAGACGAAGCTCCTCACAGCCAGAGAAACGTCGTTCTTCTAAAGACTGCTTCAAAAACATGACTGCAACCTGTTGTCAGTTTCTAAAGCTTCTATATTTACAGCAGTGAAGGTTCTAATCTCAATCAGTCCCATTAAACAGGAACAGCAGCCTGTGTGATTTCTATAGACCAGAAGAGGCTCCATTTATGTCCCGTGTGTCCGCAGGACTAACCGTAGCTACTGGACACGCGTCCTCATAGTGAACATGTAGCGTGCGTAGATGATGAACGGCGTCCTTGAGTGAAACAGCGGCTCTAAGAACAAGAGAGATGAAGCACTCGGCACCATGGGAACGCTCGTGTGTATGTTCCCATTAGTAATACGTGGACCAAGTATTCAGATGTTACTGAACACACATTAACCTTTAGCTGCAAAGCACAGACGTGAGTGATGGGATTACCTGTTGGTCCTGAATTACCTGCTGGTACTGAATAATGAAGCTAAAACACACTGAAGAGAAGCATGTGAAGAAAAGATGTCACATCAGTAAAGCCCAGATGTACCTGTGCTGTCTGGAGTCTGGCGTGAAGAGCAAACGGATGTGGGTCAGTGATTTACAGAAAGCAAAATTACAAGAACCCTGGAAATTAAAATTCAGGAAGGGCCATTTTGCTCTGACTAAGGTCCCTATTAATCACACCGAAAAGGCTCCTGGATGTGATGTCACAGACTGGCTGACACCAAGGGGCCAGCGCTGAGGGCACAGTGAACACAGCGACCCCACTGTGCCATAAACCGCCTCTAGGTGCTGAAAAATTGATGACTGACTGAGAAGTGCTCTTCACAGATGACCTCAAAGAGATTTTACTGGGGTCGGGAAACGATATCAAAAGCTTGTTGCTTTTCAACACACACACACACACACACACACACACACACACACACACACACACACACACACACACACACACACACACACACACACACACACACACACACACACACCCCTCTTAAAGTGCTAGTGACAGTGGTGTGTGTTACACCCTCCACTGTAGAAATCCAAACTAGGCAGCCATTATCCTGCATTAGAGCTCAGAAATCAAATTTACACACAGATGGAAAAAGCATTTATTACCTCTTTATTCCATAGACATGACTAACACGCACGCACACACACACACGTGCACACCCACACATTCTGTTGTAATCCACGTCTGGGATGGTATCATATCTTCATCCATTTCAGAATGTAAAGTTCAGCAGGCCAGAAACGCCCGATTTTCTTTACCTGCACAGAATCATCATCATCTTCATCATCATCTCAACCTCAGCTGCTGCTTCACCGTCATCACCACCTACACCTCTACACATCCACACAACCGTGCACGCAAACACGCACAACAGGGAACGATGTGTATTTGTTGATGGATTAAAGAGGTTCATTAGTTTCACAGCAGAAGCCACTTTCACCGTGACCTCACGTTTTCCCCGTTTCAAAACATTAAACCTCCTCAATAATTCATCACCAGGTCTTCTGTAGTCCAGCTTGGGTCACAGCCACACTGGTTACTCAATACCATGACAACGGTTAGGTCAACGAGAGCAAGGGCACACACTACTGCACCACACACACACACACAAACACACACACACACACACACACACACACAGGGAGGGAGGGAGGGAGGCTACACACAACCACAATGCCATTGCTGGCATTATAATCTGTGTATAATTTTCAAAGCAAAAGTTTCCAGTTTCCCCAATATGATCCTGCCTCACCCAGTAATATCAGAACACGTGTACTGAACAATGAACAAATAACTCGCAGAACCGGCACCTTAATTTGGCCATCAGTCACGTGCGACGCTCACCAGGACCGTGACTCGCGTCCCGACACTCGCGTCCGACACACTCCCTCCCCCCGTAGCACACACACCATACACACGGATGGATTGGAGGAGTATATAATAAGATTATAGACATCTCACACAACAGGATGATCTGGAAAGATCACTCAAGGTCCTTCTGATATCAGGAAAACATTTGCCATCGTCTCTGGTTGTGGGTGGTGTGGGTCAGGGACACACGTTGAGACAGGGACACGCAGAACCGCCTGGTTGTGGGTGGTGTGGGTCAGGGACACACGTTGAGACAGGGACACGCAGAACCGCCTGGTTGTGGGTGGTGTGGGTCAGGGACACACGTTGAGACAGGGACACGCAGAACCGCCTGGTTGTGGGTGGTGTGGGTCAGGGACACACGTTGAGACAGGGACACGCAGAACCGCCTGGTTGTGGGTGGTGTGGGTCAGGGACACACGTTGAGACAGGGACACGCAGAACCGCCTGGTTGTGGGTGGTGTGGGTCAGGGACACACGTTGAGACAGGGACAAGCCTTCAGACACTTTTCAGTCTTTGGTACATTTACATATTTGAATATTCCATCTTGTGGATGTCATGATCGCACTTCTGTCTCACCTGGGTTTCTGCTACCATCACATCTGCTGGGTTCACCACGACTCTTTAATCTGTATGTGTTCCTGAATATCATCACTATACATGTCCTGTACATGTTCCTGTATATACATGTCTTGTACATGTTCCTGTATATATATGTCCTGAATATGGGTATAACTTGGTTGTCTCCCCCACTGTGTGCTTCCCTGCCAGCGTCTCACATCCTGATACCAAGTGCTGGATTGTCTAAGAGGCCCCTGTGTACAGTGTGGGTCCTGGTCCTGAGTCCTGGTCCTGTCTGGTGTGATCCAGCCTCTATCAGTCTAGTGCTCAGGGCTCGTGCTGTCGTGAGTCTGGTCTCTGATGTCCCTCAGTGCAGCTTTCTCTAGCCATTAGGAAGATTGACTTATGCTTTCAAGGCCAGTATAATGGCAGACACAGCCTATTATTATAAATCTGCTGGGTTCAGATACACATCTATATTCATCCAATCTGCTGTGAAAATAACATGTTACGACGATATATCCTAACATGAAGCTCACTGGTGATCTTAAGGATTAATCATTTTAAACGTCCTTCAGATCACACGTGTGCTGTGCCGGTCAGCCTCTCTCCCTTTTGCAACATCCTGTTCCTGAGAGCAGGAGCCCTGCTGAGATGAACCAGGAGAAGAGAGAAACACAACCAGGAGAAGAGAGAACACAACTAGGAGCCTGTAAACAGAAGGCTTCAAACACCGGCCTGAACCAATGGACCCGCCGGCCTGAACGAACGAATGTCGTCTGAATGATCACAGCTACAGCTGCTATATCACATTATCTGTCTACAGCCGTCTTCTGTGGGTGAACCTGGACACAGTAACAAACCAACGCTCCACTATGTCACATTCATGATGCACTGGTAAACGTCTCAGAGCGGGACTTCGGCAGTAAAGATGAAGAAATTCGGTGCCTTCATCATCTATACGAGTTCCAAACCAGTCAATCAGTAGTTGGTCTTCAGTTTGACAGTTTCGGCCATTTCCAAAGGTCATTACTCCCGATGGCTGGGAGTCTGAGAACAAGTCCAGTCGGTCTCTGGGTAACTGTGTAGGACTTCAGCTTATCTAACAAATACGAGTTTCGTAATTGTTCCCCATGAGAGCGACTGGTTATATTTGGTTATATAGCTGCTTATATTTGACGCATTGCGGCTGGTGCGAGGGTCCGTGCGACAAAAGTGACGCAATTGCGGTGTCTCCGCTGCGGCTTCGCGAGCTCGTGCACCGCTCGATTTCTGGAACTTCGCACGTTCCGTTCTTCAGCAACAAGTTATTGCACCAAGTCGTGTTTGTAGGGTTCATACACCTTTATAAGGTGGAATTCAAACACTTGTACGTCACTTTCAAGGTCCATTTTCAATATTTTCCAGCACGTTAAACTTAAGTTAAATATTTATACAAATACACATATGGTCAAAATGACTCCAAATAATTAGCTTTTTATCACATTAAAAGAGATGGTACCGTCTCCCCAGTATTCGACCACTATTATTATTTATGTTTAAATATTGTGTTATTTAATTAAATGTACGGTATTTGGGACTTTGCAGTACAATACACCATTGAAAAACAGCCCTGTCTACTTTGTCTAAATACCTCTTATTTGTTATTAACAAACTGGTGTGCAATTTATAATATTACGTGTAGCTGGTTCACATAAGTTGTACAAACCTACAGTTTTGATGCTGTCTGAAAAATGTTTTAAATAAAAGGTTTTGAAATTTTACTGCAACTGTCATGTTATATGATTCATGTCACCTCATATGATTGTCACCTTCTTTGAAGAGAAGGTCAATACGATTCGCAGCACCTTTTCCCTAGTCCCTGTGCCCACTGTGTCCCCTCCTACTCCTCCCTTTTCTCTAACCTCCTTCTCTCTTCTCAGCTGAGATGGTGCTTCAGCTGCTGACATCCAGCAGTCCCACCACATGCCCTCTGGACCCCATCCCATCCACACTCCTCCAGACAATCTCCCACGAACTCCTCCCTTTCATCTCGACCATCATCAACAACTCCTTATCTTCAGGAATTGTGCCATCATCATTCAAGGCAGCTAGGGTGGTGCCAATCCTAAAGAAACCCAACCTTGACGCCACCAACATCAGCAACTACAGACCGGTATCTCTCCTCTCATTCCTCTCTAAGATCCTTGAATGGTCTGTACACAACCAGCTATCCTCTTTTCTCTCACAGAACCAGCTTCAGGACCCCAACCAATCTGGCTTCAAGCCAGCACATTCTACGGAAACTGCACTCATTGCAGTAACTGAGAAACTCCATGCGGCTAGAGCAACTGGACTATCATCAGTTCTGATTCTGCTTGACCTTTCGGCGGTCTTTGACACAGTCAATCACGAGATCCTCCTGTCCATCCTCTCAGGCCTTGGTATCACTGGCAATGCATGGACGTGGTTTGCATCCTACCTGGAGGGACGTTCCTACCAAGTAACATGGGGAGGATCAACATCCATGCCATGCAAACTCTCCACCGGTGTTCCACAAGGCTCAGTGCTGGGTCCACTTCTTTATTCCCTTTATACCCGCTCACTGGGTGAGTCAATATCTGCACATGGCTTCTCTTATCACTGTTATGCGGATGACACCCAGCTCTTCTTTTCCTTCCCACCCTCTGACACACAGGTTTCAGCTCGAATCTCTGCATGTCTGAAAGACATTGCCTCTTGGATGGCAGCTCACCACCTAAAGCTTAACCCAAGCAAGACAGAGATGCTGTACATCCCTGCAAGAGCCAGTCCTCATCGTGATCTTTCTATCTCATTCGAGAACACCGTGATCACTCCATCTATGGAAGCGCGTAGCCTTGGTGTAGTTGTCGACAATCAACTCTCCTTCACGGCCCACGTTGCTAACACAACACGATCATGCAGATTCGCCCTTCACAACATTCGGAGGATTCGGCTATTTCTCTCTAGGGAGGCACTCAGGTCCTTGTCCAGTCCCTTGTCATCTCAAGACTGGACTACTGCAACTCCCTACTGGCTGGTCTTCCTATGCATGCCATCAAACCCCTGCAACTGATCCAGAACGCTGCAGCTCGGCTGGTCTTCAACCTTCCCAAGTTCAGCCATGTCACTCCCTTGCTGTGCTCCCTCCACTGGCTTCCGGTAGCTGCCCGCATCAAATATAAAACCCTGGTGCTGGCCTACAAAGCAAAGAATGGTCCAGCTCCTCCTTACTTGATGGCCATGGTAAAACCCAGAAGCATACCTAGAGCCCTCCGCACCTCAAGTATGTCTCGTCTTGACCCTCCATCATCCAGGACACATGGGAGACAAGCATCCAGACTTTTCTCTGTCCTGGTTTCAAGGTGGTGGAATGAACTTCCCTTGTGTGTCCGAACATTGGAGTCACTTGCTGTCTTCAGACGCCGACTGAAGACCCACCTCTTTCAAGTGCACTTTGCATAATTATGCTTCGTCTACTGTGCTTTATCGTCTCTTTCCTCAGGTATTGTGCATAATTGGGTTATAGGAATTGTTTACTGTCTTTTTCCTCAGGGGATGTGTATATTCAGGTATAATTGTTAGGTATCATTTGACTTTCGTCTAGTGGTTTTTGCAGCTTAGAGTACCTTGTGTTCAGGACTATCTATACTTCCTTGGAGATTCCAAGCAACTACGTAGCACTTTTGTAAGTCGCTCTGGATAAGAGTGTCTGCTAAATGCCATAAATGTAAATTCATTCACTACTTTAGTGTTACCATTTGAAAACATCATGTGGGGCCATGCAAATCTGTATTACATGTAATACTTAAAATAAAGGGGCAGTCATGGCCTGGTGATAGTGAATTGGTCTTGTGACCGGAGGGTCGTGGGTTCGATTCCCAGACCTGAGGCCATGACTGAGGTGCCCTTGAGCTAGGCACCTAACCCCAACTGCTCCCCGGGCGCCGGGCTAGGGCTGCCCACCGCTCTGGGCATGTGTGCACCACAGCCCCTAGTAATCACTGGTGTGTGTGTGTGTGTGTGTTAACTGCACAGATGGGTTAAAAGCGGAGGACAAATTTCGATTGCGGTGTAAAAAAATCACAATTGACAAAATACGGCACATTTACATTTACTTAGGTGGAATAGGGTACTCTTAACTCATGCTACTGCAGTAAATTTTTTCGTAATCAATGCAGTTATCACATCGTGCATGGGGGGAAAAAACCGTCAAATACCATGAAACCGATATAATTTCGAAAAATACCGTAATATAGAATTTTGGTCATACCGCCCAGCACTAATTTAGAGGCAACACTGCAACAACCTCAGCAGAACACACAAACATCTTCTGATACTACAAAAACATCCTGAGACTGAACAATACATGACGCATATCCTGTCACTCAGGGTGGAGGGGGACCCTCGGGGGCGGAGGGGGGCACTCGGGGGTGGAATGAAACCCAAAAGCACAGCAACGGTCACACAGTTCATTTATAGGCAGCTTATGAGGTCATGTGCAGGATGAAACAAACCAAACAAAGATTTGGTTTACTGAGATTACAGGCCCTGTACATCAACACCCAACCAGTACTGCTGTAAAAGGGAGATCCATTAACACTGTGCATGAACCTCATGAATATTCAGTATATTGTTATTATAGAGTATAATCCTAAAGGGATTAGGGTCTCCCCCACAGCAGAAGTAATGCACCTCTAAGTGTGTGTGTGTGTGTGTGTGTGTGTGTGTGTGTGTGTGTGTGTGTGTGTGTGTGTGAGAGACTGATGGAAGGATCGTGGGAGAAACTGTGGAGAGGTCTCATTAGTGTCCAGAAGTCAAGACAATAGACCCTCATTACTGCCCCACATACACACACGTGCACGCACACACACACGCCCACCTCGGGTGGGTGGGGGGATCCTAGGACACTCCCCCAGAGGGGGGGGGTGGGGGGCGCTTGCAAAAGGTAATCCAACACCACCAGTAGCCTAAACATGTGCTCAGGTGTCTCAAACCTGGAGCTGAACCCTCAGTGATCCTGCCCCCCCCTCAGTGATACTGCCCCGGCTACCCCCCCCCCCCCCCACTCCACATGTTAGATGAGTTGCCTAAAGACACAAGGACACGGTGACCTATTGTTGCTCATTTACTGGAATATTCAGATGTGCACAAACTAAAATCACAAAAATCAATAACAATGAATATAGTGACACTCTGCCAGGCAGCCTCGTGGCTCAATTGTGCTTAGTGGTGTGTGTGTGTGTGTGTACTCATCTATTTATTCCTCCCTGGTTCTCCAGGGAAGGGGAGGAAGGATAATGGAGGTATTATTAGCAGACCCACTGGTTCTCTGGTTCTGTAATCGATTCTCGTGCTACAGCTAGAGCCAAACCTGTCACAGGAGCGCAGACAGCAGAACCAGAACCAGTAACGAGCACACAGTCACACATGGGGCAGTCATGGTCTGGTGGTAGGGAACTGGTCTTGTGACCGGAGGGTCGTGGGTTTGATTCCCAGACCTGAGGCCATGACTGAGGTGCCCTTGAGCAAGGCACCTAACCCCAACTGCTCCCCGGGCACCGGGCTAGGGCTGCCCACCGCTCTGGGCACGTGTGATCCACAGCCCCCTAGTAATCACTAGTGTGTGTGTGTGTTCTAATTGCACAGATGGGTAAATACAGAGGAGGAAAATCAAATATGGCACATTCACATTGCACATTTCATTTCACATGGAACCAGTAATGAGCTCACAGAACCAGTAATGAGCACACAGAAC